>NC_058131.1:221762510-221787004 GCF_016433145.1 Gracilinanus agilis | reverse complement strand
CCTCCCTCCCTCTCTCTCTCTCTCTCTCTCTCTCTCTTTCTTTCTTTCTTTCTTTCTCCATTTTATGTTTATCATCTTCAATGTGATTGACTATAATCTGTATGAATATTCAACTTTAATCTCTTTCCTAATCTTTAATTCTTGAATCATCAGCTATACACTGGCTATCTACATACAGATATACTATAAGTATCTCAAACATTGTCCTAAAAAGAATTCATTCATTTCTCCTCATACTCATGCTACTTCCAAAATGCCCAATTTCTTTTGAAGTCATTACCATGACCAAGGGTCACAACCTAGAGCTATTATTGACTCGTCTTACTTCTTCAACTTAGTATTAAATAAGTTGTCAAATTTTTCTGATGGTTTTCATAATACATTTTCTTCAGTTACAAATCCTCTGCCAGAGTTCTAGCCTCCATCATTTATTTTATGGACTATTCAACTCATTAAAGATTTACTAAGTCTCTACAATATACTAGGCACTGGGGGTAAATTCAGAGTATAAAATTAATAAAAATAAATATAGTCCATACAATTAATGACTTATAATCTAAAGAGGGAAACACCAGACAAAAGGAGACAGAAAACAGAGGAAGAAAAGTCAAAAGAAAGGGTACCTGCTATGGAGGCAGCCTGTTCTATAGAGCTGAAACCAGGCAAAGCTGAAGATCCAAAATGGAGTGATCTGAGATCCCAGCTTCTCCCTCACATGAAGGAAAATATAAGGAGTTTTGTATTTCTCCTTCTAATCTTCTAAACTGGTGGTTCCCAAACTTTTTTGGCCTACCACCCCCTTTCCAGAAAAAAAGAATTACATATTGAAGGAATATTGGAAATGGCTGAATAACTTGTTTTATACACTTGTGATGTAAGTCTATTATGCTTAAGAAATGATAAGTAATATGGTTTTAGTGGCAAAAAATCTTGGGAAGTCTTATGTGAACTGATACAAAAAAGCGAACAGAATCAGGAGAACATTGTATACTATAACAATTATATTATAAGGATGATCAATTATGCAAGATGTAGCTACTCTGATAAGACAAAGATCCAAGACAATTCCAAAGGATTGATAAAGAAAATTGTCATACTCTTCCAGAAGGAGAACTGATGAACTTGGAGGATAAATAAAGTCATCCTTTTTTCACTTAATTGTTCTTATTTTTTGAGTATTTTAGCAGCATGGCCAAAATGAAAATGTTTTACATGGCTTCACATGTATGTGTAATCAATATATTGCTTGAGGGATGAGAAGAATGGGAAGAATTTGAAACTCAATTTTAAAATGAATTTTTAAAGTTTTAAATATAATTAGGAAATATTTACTAAAATAAAACATTTAAAAACATATTTGCTGAGTTTTATTATGTGTTGAATTCAATTTTATATCCTTTCCCTCAAATATTTCAATCTAATCAAGTTGCTCTATAAGTTGTCCATTATATACTATATTTCACTTACCAATACTATGATTAAGAAAAATAGTTCTTCATATGTAGAATAAATATACTTCCTTCTCAATTATATCTCATAAAATTGATAGTTTCCTTCAAAGCCTATATCAGGTATCATTTCTTACACAAAGTTTCAATGAATTCTCCTACTCCATGCTTATTGGTTTATCCTCCCTCTTGAAATTACTTTTTATTAATTACTACATATTTAATTTTATCCACTTACATTCACACTTTTTCCTTTTCATAGTATTTAAATATGTTGAAAACAGGTATTATTTTGTTTTGGTTTTTATATTTCCTATGTCTAAGATAGTGTCTTACATATTATCATTTCAGAAAATCTGACATGTGTATGCCACATACATATTTTGTATCATAGTTGACACATACTACCTGGCAATGTAATCATTGTTATATGACAAGTCATCACTTAGCTTTTCTTTAATTATTTTCACTTTATTCACACAGGGATGAACTATATTCTGTTTGCCCATTTCATTAGTATAGATCTCATTATTAGGATTTTTTCCTCCTTACTTTGACCCTAAATTGCCACCTTTGCAATTTTCACTTATTGTTCCAGCTTCTGTTCCAAAGTCCTTATGTTTGGACAGTTCTTTAAAATCTCAAGGATAACTAACATGTTGCCCAAAAGTTATCTTCTTCTTCTTCTTTTTTTTTTAATCAAGATCAATGTCCTCTGTTACCTCCTCATAGGTCATAAACTCAAGCTCCTTTACCCTTCTGGTTGCCCTTCCCTGGACACTTCCCAACTCTTCCTAGAAAGTTGTCTCAGAAATAAAGTACTTAGAACTGAACAAATACTTCAGATACCATGAGATGAATATAAATGTTTTCAAGTACCTTATTTAAAAACCTCAGCCCTTTTAAATACTAGCTGAGTTATTCTTGATTTACATATCAAACTGCTAAGTCACATTCAGTTTGCTCACACACACACACACACACACACACACACATACACACATGAACTAGGATTTTTTTTTTACCATTAACACTTTGAAACTGGCAAATCAATAGCTCTGATTCTGCCTAATTACATCTTTTTATTTTCTTTTTATTACAACCCTTACCTTTTAGTAACAAGTTTTAGTACCAATTCTAAGACAGAACAAGGGCTAAGAAAACAATGTTAAGTGACTTTTCCAGGGTCACACAATTAGGAAGTATCCAAGACTAGATTTGAATGCAGGTCCTTCAAACTCCAGGGCTGACAGTCTATCCACTGTGCCACATAGCTGCTCCAATTATCATATTTTCCATATATCTCCATCTTTCCACAGATGCTTGACTTAAATATTGACAAATCAAATATTATTTACCTCATCTAGCTGGTGTAGTATCTGCCATTTAGACATGCATAAGTATTTGAGAGGGTAATTTGCCTTAAGTTGAAACTTCAATACATTTCATATAGGAAAAATGTATAATGTATGTATTCTTTTCATATTGTGGATTTAAGTGATTTTTCTGTCTTCTCAGCATCCTTGAGGGATAGTTTTGTATTGTGTATGGAGAATTGGGCCAAGAGTCATGGAGACATCAGTCTGAACCAATATTCAGTCACTTACTAGCCATGTGGGTCACTTAATGTCTCTAGGAATCTATTTCTTCATCTGTAAAATGAAGGATTTTAATTTGATGAACAATAAGTTCCCTACCTGAACAAAATCTATGATCATATGCTTTCATAATCTCTTAGAAATTGATAGTTTTGTCTAGTTAATTCCGGTTTGTATATTCTACTCTGGGTCCTTCCTTTAAATTTATTGATTTTAAAGGGTCTAGCATGAATAACTCTACCATCTCAAAATAGTCATTGACATTATTCCCATTCTATCTTTTGAACTGAACTCTCCCCGATTGTGTTTCCTGATGAAAATCCTAGTTTCTTGGTACATGGGTTTAGGTCATAGGCACAATGAATAGGTACCTGCCTGGAACATCATTCTCATACTTGCCAGGTCCAGAAAAACTTGTTCCTGGACCTCTCTGAAACTATCCTTTCTCCATGGCTGGATCAAAGGGCAGGCGGTCTTTTAGTGCTTTTTGGACATAGTTCCAAATTGTCATCCATAATGGTTGGTCAATTCACAACTCCAACAGCAGTGCATTAATGTCTCAATTTTGTCACATCCCCTCCAAAATACATTACTCTCCCCTGCTGTCATTTTAGCCAATCTGCTAAGGGTGAGGTGATACCTCAGAGTTGTTTTGATTTGCATTTCACTAATTATTAGAGATTTAGAACACTTTCTCATGTGCTTATTGATAGTTTTGATTTCTTTATCTGAAAAATGACTATTCATGTCCCTTGCCCATTTATTCTTGGGAGCCATTAATACTCCTCTTTTGACCCCTTTTATGATCCACACCTTTTCTTGTTGAAAAACATTATAACCTCTAGGAAAACTTTAAGTTCTTAGGAAACCAGCACTTAATGAGTTAACAGCCTTTTTTCACTCAGCAAAGTAAACCTGCAGCTGTGGGTACATCTCTCTAACTGCTCCAGGCAACCCAACATCACTGAGTGGCAAGCTCAAGCAAAATAACTTTTAGATAAAGTGAGGCTCATTTTTAACCTTGAGCCTTTTCCCCATCCATCATTATCACCTGGGGAAAATTATTTGTAAAAGTATAACTTTATTGTGCTTTGATATGACAAAATTTGTGTTTTTGTGCAAATGCAAAGTTTCCAGGGGAGGGGGGGAGTTCTTTTGTGTGAAATGAGTCTTGAAGTATATATACTAAACTCTATGCTGCAAGAGACAGAGCTGGAAGTGTGAGCTAAAAGATCTTCTTTGTCCTTTACTTCCTTATCAACTGTCATCTTTATCAGATTATTGGGAGATGATAGATAGATCTTGAGAATTTATCTATTGAAGAATGGCTTGATTTTTTTGTTCAATTGATTTAGCTTCTTGTATATTTGAGTAATTATACCTTTGTCAGAGTTTTTTGTTATAAAGATTTTTTCCCAGTTTCTTATTTCACTTCTGATTTTAGTTGCATTGTTTCTGTTTGTACAAAAACTTTTTAATTAAATGTAATCAAAATGATTTATTTTACATTTTGTAATGTTTTCTAACTCTTGCTTGGTTTAAATTTTTTTTTCTTTCCCAGAGATCTGACAAGTATATTATTCTGTCTTCACCTAGTTTTCTTATAGTTTCCTTCTTTATATTTAAGTCATTCACTCTGAATTTATCTTGGTGTAGGGTGTGAGATGTTGATCTAAACCTAATCTCTCCCATATTGTTTTCCAATTCCCCAACAGTTTTTGTCAAATAGTGGATTTTTGTCCCAAAAGTTGGGCTTTTTGAGTTTATCATAGACTGTTTTTCTGATGTCACTTACCCCAAGTCTATTCCAATGATCCTCCCTTCTATCTCTTAGCCAGTACCATATTGTTTTGATGATCACGGCTTTAGAGTATAGTTTAATATCTGGTACTGCCAGGCCACCTTCCTTCACATTTTTTTTCATTAATTCCCTTGATATTCTTAATTGTTTGTTCTTCAAAATGAACTTTGTTATAGCTTTTTCTAATTCAGTAAAAAAGTTTTTTGTTAGTTTGATTGGTATGACGCTAAATAGATAATTAATTTTGGTCATTTTAATTAAGAATTAAGAATGGTCATTTTAGTTATGTTAGTTTGTCCTACTCATGAGCAATCAATATTTTTCCAATTTTTTAGATCTAGTTTTAATTGTTTGAAAAGTGTTTTGTAGTTGAGTTCATATAATTCCTGTATTTGTTTTGGTAGATAGATTCCCAAGTATTTTATATTGTCTAGGGTGATTTTAAATGGTGTTTCTCTTTCTAACTCTTGCTGCTGTGATGTGTTGGAAATATATAGAAAGGCTGATGATTTATGTGCATTTTTTTGTATCCTGCAACTTCGCTAAAGTTGTGGATTATTTTGTAAAAGGTATAGGCTTTAAAAGTATAAAGCCAGATTTTTGCAAGCATATTAGGGATAGCTTTTGTTAGAAGTCATGGACATTCTGAATAGAATGCAAGGGTTAGAGAGGAGAGAGCTAAACAACAGACATTGCTGTTTTAAGAGGGGTTTGAAGCAGAAGTGCAATCAGCAGTCCCTATTTGACTTGGGATCTTGGAGATTAGTGAAGGTTGTAAAGGCTGAAGATATCATCCTGCAAGTCAACTCTGAGTAGGGAAGAGGCCTGTGTTCTGGTGGACAGTTTGTAGACATCTTTCCCTACCTGGTTACTTTTGGATCATCAGCTGTGGAGGAGTTGGTTCCTGGTATCCTGAAGACATCTCTGGATAAGTTGTGAGAACCCAAACCCAAGCCCTCTTCCTCAGGTCCTTAGCCAAGCTGTCAAATGTGGAAGAAGCTAGGTTGGCTAAGGAACTTACCCTTTTGACTCCAGTCCTGGGCAGTTAGACATAGTTTCACCTCACCCCTTCACCTATCCTCTCAAATTACAATTAAACTGTTTCCCTTTTTGTTTTCTTCATACCTTAAAGTTCTCATAGTGTGTGTATTTTGTTATATTCTATGTTTATCCCAGGCTAGGTGGAGCAAAGTGACAGTTAAGGCCTAACTGTCACTTCTGTCAATAGTCATTTCCCCTAACAGCTAAACTCAGTTTCCCTAACTTGTTAAGTCCTCACCTATTGTCCATTCCTGTCTCCTACTCACCCTTCTGAACCCACGTATAACTATTAAGTTAACTTCCCCTGGTTTTCCCCATAAAAATTTCTACTAGTTTTTTAGTTGATTCTCTAGGATTTTTTAAGTAGACCATCATATCATCTGCAAAGAGTGATGGCTTAGTCTCCTCATTGCCAATTTTAATAGCTTCAATTTCTTTTTCTTCTCTTGTACACTTGTAGTGTTTCTAGTACAATGTTAAATAATTGAGGTGATAATGGGTATCCTTGTTTCACGCCTTATCTTATAGCAAAGGCATCTAATTTATCTCCATTGCATATGATGCTTGTTGATGGTTTTAGGTATATACTGTTTATTATTTTTAGGAAAGGTCCTTCTATTCCTATACTTTCCAGTGTTTTCAATAGGAATGGTTGTTGTATTTTGTCAAAGGCTTTTTCAGCATCTATTGAGATAATCATGTGATTTTTGTTTGTTAGTTTGTTGACATAGTCAATTATGTGGATGGTTTTCTTAATGTTGAACCATCCATGCATTTCTGGTATAAATCCCACCTGATCATGGTGGATGATCTTCTTAATTATTGCTGGAGTCTCTTTGCTAATATTCTATTTAAGATTTTTGCATCTATGTTCATTAGGGAGATTGGTCTGTAGTTTTCTTTCTCTCTTTTTGGTCTGCCTGGCTTTGGAATCAGTACCATATTTGTGTCATAAAAGGAATTTTGTAGGACTCCTTCTTTGCTTATTATGTCAAATATTTTGTATAGTATTGGGATTAGTTGTTGCTTGAATGTTTGATAGAATTCACTTGTGAATCCATCAGGCCCTGGCAGTTTTTTCTTAGGGAGTTCTTTGATGGCTTGTTCAATTTATTTTTCTGATATTGGATTATTTCAGCATTCTAATTCTTCTGCTGTTAATATAGGCAATTTATATTTTTGTAAATATTCATCTGTATCACCTTAATTAAATAATATGATTCTCCAAAATAATTTAGTGAAAGAACAAATCATCGAAACAATAATTTCATTGAAGACAATGACAATGATGAGACTTCTTACCAAAACCTATGAGATGAAGACAAAGCAGTTCTAAGGGGAAAATTTATATCACTGAGTGCATATATTATCATATTAGGAAGAGCAGAGATTAATGAATTGGGCGTGCAACTTAAAAAACTAGAAAATGAACAAATTAAAAATCCCTTGATGAAAAATAAATTAGAAATACTAAAAATCAAAGGAGAAATTAATAAAATCTAAAATAAAAGAACTATTGAATTAATAAATAAGACTAGAAGCTGGTATTTTTTTAAAAAATAGATAAAATAGACAAAGTATTTATAAATCTAATAAAAAAAGGAAAGAAGAAAACAAAATTAAGAGTATCAAAGATGAAAAGGGAGACCTCACCTCTAATGAAGAGGAAATTAAGGCCATCATTAAAAACTATTCTGCTCAATTATATAGCAATAAATATAGCCAGTAAAATAATTTCAAACATATATTTCTCACATATCAATATTTATCATTAATTAAAATATGTATGCAAGCGTGTTTATATACATACATCACACATATACATATAAATATAAATACGTAATATACTATATTGTCTATTAGAAACCCTATGCACAATAATGAAGTCAAATGATATGAAGATAAAATATTATTTGATTATAGAGAAAATAGTGAACCAGTAGATTTTAGTGAGCCAGGAAGTGACATGGTTAGAACTTCATTTTGAAAAAAATAATTTTTGTAGATATGAGGGGGATAGATTTGGAGTGAGGAGGGGCTTGAAACAGGGCAAAAATTTGGAAGGCTATTCCAGTAGCCAAAATAAGAGACAAGAACAGGAATGAAGATGTTCAACAAGTGAATAAGAAAAAAGGAATAAATATGAGAGATGTTTTAGATGTAGAAATGATAAGATTTGGCAATCGATTTGATATGTGAGGTTAAAGAGAGTGAGGAGTTGAGAATGATATTGTTTTTTTGAGAACCTAGATGAATAAAAAGATGGTGGTACCCTGGACAGAAATAGGGAATTTTGTAAGAGCAGTGGATTTAGTTGGAAAGGTGATGTAATGAGATCCACAAAAAATAAGTCAGTTAATAAATGACATTAATTACCAACTATGTGCCAGATACTCTGCTAAATTCTGGGGACAGAAAAAGAGGCAAAAGACTGTGGAACTCAAGAAACTAAAAATTTAATGGGGACAGACAATACGCAAACATACATACATGTTTATGTGTTTACATATATATATATATGAATGTAATTCTTATAATATACACACAGGAATATATAGAATATATACAGAAGTAAGGCACTAAAATTAAGAGTTGTTGGTTGTGGAAGTGATGCAATAATGGGACAGAGGACATTGGGACTCCCATCTCTCTTAATGTATTAACCAAAGCTTTTTTTTTTTTTTTTAAATCCTTACTTTCCATCTTAGAATCAATACTGGGTATTGGTTTTAAGGTAGAAGAGTGGTAAGGGTTAGGCAATGGGGATTAAGTGACTTGCCCAGGGTTACACAGCTAGGAAGAGTCTGAAGCCAGATTTGAAACCAGGACCTCCCATCTCTTGGCCTGGCTCTCAATCCACTAAGCCACCCAGATGCCCCCCCCCACCCCATACATCCTTCTTAATGTCATCCATGTTAGGATTATATTTACTAGCTCTTATTTCTCATTTTTTTTCTACTAAATTTTTTTTCATATTGAATTTACAAACCATTTTTTCACCTGAAATGTCTAATCAGACCTATTTCATCCAAAGACAATGACATTTATTAGTGTCAAAATCTATATGTAACTAGTCTGTTTACCTACAAGGTGAGATGTATTTTCTTCCCATTTCTTGTCATTTTTTCTTTTATCTTCCCCTTCTAATATGTAGTCTATTATACTCTCTAGTACATGTCTGTTTGTATAAATCATGGATACAAGGCACTCCAATAAAACTAGGATAAAACGAAAAAACCCTTATGGAAAGTCTACATTGTTATTTTACCTATAGAAATACTTTAGGTAGAGCCCAGATAGTGCTTCCAAAGAGTTCAGAGGTATTAGAAATTTAGTACTCAAATTCAAAAGCACTTCTTTCAAATATGTATATTTCCATATGTATTTATAAACACATATAGACACACTTATATATATATATGTATATATATGTATATGTACAGATAAATATATATGTTTATATCATTGGCTTTCTTGAAGTTATACTCATTCTCTCTTTCCCTCTTTCTCAGCCTATCAAATTTTGTTCTTAGCATTAAAATAGGATTTGCTATTTTGGTTTTATTTGACAAATGAGTTCATCAATAGACTATATTTTTTAAAATTTTAATTAGATAAAAAGTAACAATTCTGGACTGAAAAAGAAATTGTCTGAAGGTTTTATCAGAGACTTTGTTCACATGGGACTGAGGACAACAAAATATAGCTAGCACCCTTTCTTGAAAAAGCCAAAGTATAATAATCAGCATCTGCAGCTCTTAACTTGATGGCTGCAATAAAACCACAATCCATGTCAGCTGAAATAGCTAAGTCTATGCTATAAAAATGGACCCTGTATATAAAATAAATGGTGGTGGATCTTGGTATAGAGTAATCAAAAAATTGTAGTAGAGAGGAGAATTCTCCAGTTACCAAAAAAAGGAAGTGTAACAATCAGCATATTTAAACTTTTTTTTCCTATCAGAGGTGACATAAGTAGCCTTATAGTGTTATTTTCCTATTAACTGATGACTGTCAGTTCATATTTTTTAACTCAAAGCCCACATTTCAGAAAAAAAGATATATTTTTTAAGTTAAGGAATAACAAGAACTTCAGAGCAGAGAATAGGACTCTTCCTGATTATTTTTGCCCCTAAAGAATGAAAATAGATCCTGAAGTGAAATTAAAGAGTTATTCTTTCCTTATTGTCTAGAGACTTGTGCTCAGTTTTATTTTATGTTCCGTAAGAGAGAGAATTATAAGATTTGGGTATCCTTTCAAGTAATGTTTAGTATAGCTGAAGAGCATAAAGAAATAGTAGAACTAGATAATAAGTATTAAGTGGGGTCCAAAATGAATAAAGTAAAATTTAGCTATGAATCCTGGAGTTGGGGGTAGGCATGGAAATGAAATTTCAGTAGCCTGATAATTGTAGCTTCAGATTTTTATATATGTTTTGTATATTTTAGAATAACTTTGGGAAATATAAACTATTGGACAGAAAAAAATGTAGGGGAATTGATTTTGAATAAGAAAGAAATTAATTGGAGACTTGTTAAATTCGTCTTAGTGACCTGAAATCCAAGCTTTCATAGTCAATATGAAATTTTAAAAAATTATCTGCACCTGAAAAGATAGTTCAAAGCATTTTACTTCATTTTCTTTTTGTCAAAAATGAATTCTTTACCCCAAAATCTTTGTGTTTATTAAAAACTAAATTTCTATAGGCATTAACTGTCATGTATTGATTACTTAATATTATCCAGTGAGTCAATAGTCTATTTCTTAACCATCAACTTGTTTTGATGATCAGCACTTTATGGTATAGTCTGAAATCTGGTTTGGCTCAATCTCCTTCATATTTTTTTCATTGACTGTCTTAATATTCTTAGACTTTTATTCCTCCACATGATCATGGTATACACCTCTTGCAATATAGTATAATCTCCTCAGTAGTGTTTTATTTAAAAATTTTTTATATCAATATTCACTAGGGAGACTGGTCTATAGTTTTCTTTCTCTATGTTAGCTCTTCTTGGTTAAGATATCAGTAACATATTTGTTCCATAAAAAAGAGTTGGGAGAATTCCCTCTTGTTTTGTTTTTCTAAATTATTTATGTAAAATTGGAGATGGTTTTTCTTTGAATATATGGTAGAATTCACTTGGGAACACATCTAGCACTGGGACCTTTTGCTTAAGGAATTCTTTAATGGTTTTCACAGCATGTTATTCTGTGATTAGATGAAATATTCTTATTTCTTTTTTTGTTTATCTCAGCAGGTTATATTCTTTGTAGATATTTATCTATTTCTCTTAGATTGGCAGATTTATTGGCATATACTGGGGAAAATAACTTCTATTAACTGCTTTAATTTTAATTCATTGGTTGTGATTTCAGTTTTCATTTTTGATACTAGTAATTTGGTTTTCTTTTTTATTCATGTTAATAATAGTTTATTTTTTCATAAAATTGTTTCCTCATTATTTTAATGATTTTCTTAAATTTAGGTTTATAATTCTATCTTGATTTTCAGGATTTCCAATTTGATGTTTAATTGGGGTTTTTTACTTCTTTTTCAATTTTTTTAGTTGCATGCCCAAATTATATAATTTCTCCCCCCAAGTAAAGCTTTGATTGTGTCTCACAAATTTTGATATATTGTCTCCTTCTAATTTTCTTTAATTAAATTGGTAATTAAGTTTTTTTCTTTATGTTGCCTTTTGAATATAATTTTGTTTTCTGAAAATAATGCATGTAATGTTTCTGCTTTTCTACATTTGATTGTGATGTTTTTATGCCTTATTATATAGTCAATTTTTGTGAATGTGTCATTGCTGAGAAAAAGGCGTATTTCTTTCACCATTCATTTTTTTTCCAGGGGTCTATACTGTGAAACATTCCTAAAGTTCTATTTACCTACTTAATTCCTTTCTTGCTTATTTTTTGTTGAATTTAACTATATTTGAATGGGAAAGGTTGAGGTCTCCCACAAGTAATATTTTGCTATCCGTTTCTGTCTTTAACTCATATAACCTTTCCTTTTTGAAAATGGACACTATGCTATTTGTTGCACATATATTTAGTGTTGATATTGTTTCATTGTCCATGGTACCTTTTACCAAGATATAATTTCCTTCTTATTAGATCAATTTTTACTTTTGTCTTCTCTGAGCTCATCATTACTGCCCATATTTTTTTTTTGCTGAGGCATAATAAATTCTGCTGTAGACTTTTATCTTTATTCTGTGTATTTGCCTGATTTAAATGTATTTCTTGTAGATGGAATATTTGGGGATTCTTGTTTTTAATTCATTCTACTATCTTTTTTCTCCATTTAATGATTGAATTAATTCTCTTTAAATTCATAATTATGGTTATTAATTATATATTTCCTTCAATCTTATTTTCCTACTGTTTTTTCCCCTCACCCTTTAACCTTTCTCTGTTCATAGATATTTTGTTTTTGACAATTACCCCATCTTCCTTTGTGTCTATTCTTCCCTTCCCTTATTCCCTCTATCCTCCTAATTCTTTATAAGGTAGGTTTCCATAGCTGACAGAGTGTGGGTGTTATTCCCACATTGAGGTAATTTCAATGACAGTAAGGTTCAACCATATCCCACCCCCTTACTATTCATTGCGTCTTATGTATATCCTTAAAAGCAATAATATACCTCTTTCTGTCTTTTTCTCTCATTTCTATCCATATGCTCCTCTATCCTATCCCTAAATATTTTAGGGGGATATCAGCCCATTAAATTCAGTTTCCTTCCTACTTCCTATATATACTCTTTTTCATTGTTCTAATAATGATAAAGTTCTTAAGCATCTTAAGTACTTTAGGTATCTTGCTTATTTAAAGTTCCTTAAGAAAACAAATCCATGTGGAACAGATTAGACCAAATGGAAATGGAAAAACAAAAAAAACTCCATAAAATTATCTTAATTATTTAAATTATTACCTTCCTAAGCATGAATGTACTCAATTCAACTTTATCAAAACATTTAAGTTTTTACTTTCCCTTTATATGTTTCTCTTGAGTGTTGTATTTACTCATCAAATTTTCTTTTCAGCCTTGTTTTATGGTCAGGAAAATTTGAAATTCTTCTATTTCATTAAACATCATTTTTCCTCTAGAGGGTTATGCTCAGTTTTGCTCAGTGTCTAATTCTTGTTTGTTCTACCTTCTCTGCCTTTTGGAATATTATATTCCATGACTTATGGTCCTTTAATATAGAAACTTCTATATCTTGTGTAATCCTGACCCTGGCTCTAGTATATTTGAATTCTTTCCTTCTAGATACTTGTAGTAATTTTCCCCTGGCCTGAGAATTCTGGACTTTGTCTACAGTAATCCTGGAGTATTTACTTTGAGGTTTCTTTGAGGAAGTTATTCTTGGACTCTCTCAATTTCTATTTTCCCTTTGTTTTTCAAGGATATCAGGGCAGTTTTCCCTGATGTTTTCTTGCAATATATTTCCCTTGCTCTTCTGTTGATAATGGCTTTCAATTATTCTGTTTATTCTTAGATTATCTATCCTCAATCTGTTTTCCAGGTCAGTTATTTTTCTAATGGTGTATTTAGATTTTCTTCTATTTTTCTTTTTTTTTTTCAAAATTTTGTCTTATCATTTCCTGATATCTTATGGATTCATTACCTTCTATATATATCCAATTCCAATTTTTAAAGAGTTACTTTCCTTCTTTAATTTTTGTATTTCCTTTTCTATTAGACCAATTCTGCTCTTTAAAGAGTTGTTATTCAGGGTGTGTGTGTGTGTGTGTGTGTGTGTGTGTGTGTGTGTGTGTGTGTGTGTGTGTGTGTGTGTNAGGGTGTGTGTGTGTGTGTGTGTGTGTGTGTGTGTGTGTGTGTGTGTGTGTGTGTGTTTGCTTTCATTCATTTTCATTTGGTCCATTCTGTCCCTCATGGAGTTTTTTCTTCAACATATATTTGAATCTCTCTAGAGATCTATTTATAATCTCTGATAATCTGATAAGGACAGCTTAGTTGATAAGGAAATAATGGGACACAGGAAATGATCTTGACTATTAACTCATAGCTACTTCTCTGAAGTGCCATTGAGTCACAAGTTTATTATATAAAAAATTCAAACTCCCTTTCACCCAAAAGCACAAGGATGGTTTCCCACAACTACACAGAGCTGTATTTTTTTAACATAGACAATACAACAGGCTTACAAGCTTCAAGGTGAAGATAAGAACCAGCCTGGACTTTATTTGTTATCACCAACCCAAGTCTGAGAATACTTTTCTTAGGGGCAAATGCCCCAGCTAACTAAGGTTTTGGATTTGGCTACATTTCTGACCAAATGGGAAGAATGTTAACCTTTTAACTGCTGGTTAGCTAGGAACTTAAATCTTTTCAATAAGGCCACAATACTTTTCAACAAGAAATCACAAGGGTCAAAAGAGGAGTCTCAGATTTTTATCTATTCTCTTATTGGCTTCCCACATATTTCCCCTTTTTCTTTAAATTAAAATGATTTATTACACAGGAAAACTTTTAATAATGAAAGGAGTCATCAATTAGTTATAATCATCAGCTATAACTGAATCTGATAGGATTTAAAGATTAAACTCTTTATTTATAGCTCTCTACAAATCTCCACTTTCTTTTGACCTATTCTAGTTTTTAGAGAGTTGATTTCTTCAGTGAACTTTTCCCTCAGCTACTAAGTTTCTGTCAATTTCCTTTTTTTTTAAACTTCTTTTCAAATTCTTCCTGGGATTTCTTTATGACCAGGCATGCTTTCATACCTTCCTTTGAAATTGCACACGTTTTGTTTTTTTTTTTTTGCTATTGTTGTCCTCTTATGAGTTTTACTTTGTTCTCCCCTGTCATTAATATAATTATGTAAGGTTAGATTTTTTTGTCTTTTGTTCATTTTTCTAGTAATTTTTTTCCTGTTACCTTTTTTTAACCTTTTGAGGTTCTTCTTTGTTCTTGAAATAGAGGGTGCACTGCTCCAGTCTTACACTGTGTTCTTCTCTGGTACATGGGGAAGGCCAACCTGCTTTTTTCCCCCACTATGTATCTGTTAAAGGGGTGGCCTTGCTGGTTTGCTCTGAGGAGGCTTCCAGTTGTTCTGCTAGAATCAGTATCTCTTACTGCCATTTCCCCTATTGTTTCATGGGCTGATCTGGTCCCCAGTCTGCTCCTTCCCTTCCCCTGCCAAGAGGATTTGGCTGGGCATGTGAGAGTTTGTAGGTTTCTTCACTTCTCTTACTTCATTGTTCTTATTAACTGGTTTAGACTGGGCCAGTCTCCTACCCTGAACTCTGCCATTTATACTTGTGTTAAGTGGCTCAAGCTACATTCATTTCTATTCTACCACTTTATTGCCTCTGGTGGAATTACAGTATATTGGGCTGGCCTGATTTTTGCCAGTTCCCATATATGCAGAGTTGCCTAGGCTACTCTTTCTTCTTACCCCAGTGAGATGTGTTCCTTCTGCTTTCTTTTGCTTTGATGCAATTTGGTTTCTTTTTTTGAGCATGTGTGGAAGGATCTGGGGATTAGAGTGTCCTTTACTCAACCTTCTTAGCTCATAGTATGCCACTCTCCTTGTATGGCTTTCTAAGCCTTTTGCTCATAGCATTGTGAGAATCCAAAGAATCTTACTAAATTCACAATTAAGCTTTCAATGTCACTTCTATGCTAAGGACTTCATTATATGCCTATTTTTGTCCTCTAACATAAACACCAAATTAGCATATTTTCAATAGAGTATTTTTTTCAATTAGGTGGTTTATGAATAGAAATTAAGATGATTATCCTTTTATTGCTACTAATTATGCTTATTAATATAATAATAATCATTTATAGTGCTTTAAGGTTTGCAAATGATATATATATATACATATGCATATACATATATATATACATATATGCATTAAAAATGAGGAAATCAATTATGAAAGTGGTTAAATGACTTAGATAAGGTCACATATCTTTAAAGTGGCTGATCTAATGATTACATCTTTTTTAACACAGCTCATTTAATATTTAATATATTTCTAAGCTTCCCTCATTTTCATCTACAATTCAACATCCTTTTAAACCTTTCTCATCATTATCAATGGCATTGCCATTCTTTTATTTTCTCATGTTTTAACTTTTGAAGATAACTGATTAATTTCATTTATCTCCTAAACCCATTTAGTTACTCAATATTACAAATATATTTTCTTTCAAAATGTCTTTTGTATTTTTCTCTTTATCTCTATTTACAGTTACTGTGGTTTTAATTCAGGATCATATCATGCTTGAATTATTATAATACTCTCTAATAATCTTTGTAGTTCTGTCCTTTTTATGTGCCAATCTATTCTACATATTGCTACCAGAATAACTTATCTACTCTCGTCAGACCATCCATCTGCTTAAAAACTACAATAATTTCCTATTATAGTCTGAATTATCTAATCTTCAACTGTGACTTTTAGCTTTTTTTATAATCTGTGCCTTCCTTGGTCCTTTACCCTATTTCATGCTACATCTCAAAATGAATTCTCTCTTTTTAAGTACTTTTAAATGGGAATGATCTTGTTACATTTTTTCACATATGCATAATAATGGTTTTCATTTCTATGTCATCTTATTAATTTTATGAGAATATTTTCCTCATTTTTTCATTTTAAGTCTTATACTCATTTCTCAATACCCAGATCAAGTCAGATTCCTTCTTTTAACTCTTTCTTCTTTAGCCCAGTATTTTTGGACTTCCTGCTTTTAGGGAAGTCTATGAATTTAACATTTTATTGAGCAAATTTACATTATATTGTTATTTGCTACAGATTTGATTAATGTGTTATGTGCATATTTGTATCTATTTAATTTCAGATAGACTGTTAACTTCTTGAGGGTAAGGAATATGTTGCATATTTCTTTTTTGGCATCTAAGATAGAGAAATGAAAGCATTATTTGATACAGAAGAATAAAATGATAGCCTTAGATAGAGTTAAATATTTTCTTAATGAAAACATAACTAAACAAATATGTGGGACATTTGAAATAGAAATATCCACCACTGCTGGGTGAATTTAAAGGACTTCAGCTTCTTGTAAATTATATCTCTTAACCTTTAAATGGTACATACAAATGTATATGGAAAGGGGAAAACTTGTCTCAATGGCATTAAGTTTCATATGACTTAAGAGATAAGTAAATAAAGATAGAATGATCATTAAACTTTAGAGTAAAGAAAATAAATAGTGGCCTTTCAGGAAGAGGGTCCTATGAGTGCTCAGATTTGAATTCAACTCCCCTTCATAACCTCAAAATAGAAAATAAAAGAAGAAAAATACAACAGAGGGAAAATCAATCTTCACAAGGAAAATCTTTCAGAGAACAGGGATGATGAAGAATTGAATAAACAAACAAAAACTAATCTATATTACAATGAAGATATACTACAGGGTAAAAAAAGGAGGCAAGTGTTCTAGAAGAAATGAAATATACCTTGATCATAAAGAATAACCCCTCAATAAATGAGAATGAAACTACTTCTAGAAGCCAGAGAATAGTTGAAAACCTTAATTGTTGTTACTTAAGTATGATATAAGGAGTTAATTGTAGCTCTTAAAGGAGTTCTAAATGACCAATTAGAAAAAAATAATGAGAACAACAAAGAAGCAACCATGAGAATGACAGAGACAGAAGTCAAAAATACAGGTTAGAAAAACAAATATTAAAACCATATTTTTATCTGCATAAACATGAACTACATATTGGGGTAATATTTTATGACTCAAAAAATCAAGACAACTAACTTTGCAGTGAATTGTGAGAGAGGTAATATGTGAATAATTGTCCTCCCAGAAAAATGATATGAAGCAGAATCTATGTACTAAAATTTTAGTATATCATGAAAAGATATCTAAGAACTTTAGTGGGAATGGGAAAAGTACAGATCCAAAAATTCATAAGACATTAACTCATCCAGAAAAGTCACCAGGTTCCATAGTTTTATGAATGGATCTACATATATGTAACGTTTACCATAGATGTCTGTATACATATATATGTATATACATGTGATACTCTGATACATGTGTAAAGAGTAAGCCAAAAATTTTTTTAAACCCTTACCTTCCATCTTGGAGTCAATACTGTGTACTGGCTCCAAAGCAGAAGAGAGGTAAGGGTAGGCAATGAGGGTCAAGTGACTTGCCCAGGGTCACACAGCTGGGAAGTGTCTGAGGCGAGATTTGAGAGTAAACCAAATTTAATCTCAGAAGAAAGGCACTAGGTCTAGGGGAAACTATTGGAAAGGCCTCTTTCAAAACTATTGGAAAGGCCTTAGGATTTAAGTTGAGAATTGAAAGATGTAGAAATCAGGAGGTAGAGAAGGCTGGACATGTTAAACAGCCAATTAAAAATGCATGGAGTCTGGATGTGTAGTGTCTTTTGTGAGAAATGGCATGGAGACCAGTATAACTACCATGTAGTACATAGATTAGAAGGAAAATGCTCATAGTTTATAAAAGTAGGAGGAATGTAGGTTGGGGAAAACTTGAATAGAGAAAAAAGATGATTTTGTATTTGATCTTGGAGGTTTTAGGAAATCATTAGAATTTGTTTACTGGAGATAGGGATGGTGGTGGTGGGAATATGTTTAACATTTTGCAAGAGGGAGTTGAATTTGATAACAGACTGGAGGAAGGACTGGAGTTGTGAAAGAATTTTGATAGGGAAACCATGCAGACATTTATTGTTATAATCCAGGTGTGAGCTAAAGATGGCCTTAAGAGGAGTGGCATCTGTATGAATGAAGAAAAGAATTCAGATAGTGTGAAGAATTAAAGAGGCTTCTCAAGATATGTTCATGGAGAGAGTGTGATGATTCAAAAACACCCTAAGTAATGAAAAATTTTTAAAAGAGATTTTGTAAATGGTTTGGTGTATCCTTCCAAGAAATGCTACAACTTTTAATCTTAGGAAGCTCCAAATGTTTGGAATATTCTAAATTACTTTTCCAGGAGATAGGTATCAAAGATGATATTTTCATGAAGTTCTTACTGAGTCTTTTGCTTTCTGTTCTTTGCTAATTATATATATATATATATACACACATATATATATATATATTCACACACATATTTATTCATGTATACATGGACATATGAATAAGACATACATATGCATATGTGTTATATACAATAATATACACATTTATATATGTATTTATGTGTGTATGTATGTGTATATATATACTTATGTGTATTATTATTGTTGTTGTTATTCAGTTGCTTCAATATTTTATGACTCTTAGTGACCCCATTTAAATAATTTTGTGGCAAAAATCCTGGAGAGGTTTTCAGTTTCTTTTTCCAGTTCATTTTATAAATGAAGAATTGAGGCAAAAAGGGATAAGTGATTTGCCCAGGGTCACACTACTACTGTTGTGGCCAACACTAGGCTTGAACTAAGGAAAGGGAGTCTTCCTGTCATTAGATCTGGCAATCTATCTATTATACTACCTAGCTGTTATATATATATATATATATATATATATAAAGAAAAATAAAAATATAAAATAAATACTGCCCATCTTTTTATCTGACATGTTGATAAATTTTGGGAAATTAGGGAGAAGATAATAAGAATCACAGATTTTTTTTAGACTACCTATACATTTTAATTCAAAATATACAACAAATACCTATACATTTAATCCAACAATTGTTATCAAAATGTAAGATCATTGCATTATGATCAATAATCAGAAATATGGATTTGCTATTTTTTGCATTTTCTTCTATTAGAATGTAAGTTTCTTGAAGTTTTAATCTTTCTTTTAGCTTGTATTTATATTTCTAGTACTTAGAATAATATGACATATAAAATCACTTTATAAATGCTTATTGAGTTAGAGATTAATATTTACATTTTTTTATAAATGAAACTACACAAACATATACATATTCATAAATGTATGTATGGTTATGCACAAAAGAATTTTAAAATTGTGTATTATTGTTTACTTAGAAACAACAATAAATATTATTGTACCAGGTATTCTCATCTTGTAGAATAATGAAAACAAATTGCAAAGGACCACCCTAAGAATTACTGATTTTAGATAAACATTGGTTTCTGAGGATTAAGTGGCAGAAGATGTGAACAGAGTATTTAATAAGTATCAACATAATAAATCAACATTCACTCTAATACTTATAACTTCTTTGAAAATAGAAAGAAATATATGGGACAAAATATATTTGGAGGTAGAAATGAGAGTTGTGAAGGACTTACAGAATATATAGAAACTTTTTGTTTGTATCCCATGAACATAACTCAAGATAATAGTTGATAGGCACTAGATATGGTAAGCATCAAATAACTTTAAAAATGAAATGCATTATATTTTAATTGAAAGAAAATATTTATTAATGATGTGGGACCTATACCTGAATCACCTGCCTGTAATGATTAATATCAATCTTTGAGACTATATATTGAATTATAGTTGTTTCTTATTAAAAGTGAAGGAGGGAAAGAAAGAGCAGTCTAATTAAGTCTCCAAGCTGCACACACCACTTTTGCCTGCAGATTGCCAGTTGCCCTGCTGGCCCAGCCACAAGGGCAAAGTGCATCTCAAGGGCTCAAGTGGCTGCTTCTTTCCACCAGATTGACCAAAGCCAGAGCAGAGCTAAGCTGGGCTTCTTCAGCTTTGGGCTGGGGAAAGATCATGAGGTCAGATAAATTAAGGCCAGCAGTGCCTTCCCAGGAGAGAAACTGATCCAGGAAGAAAAGTAAGACAGAGAGACCAACAGAGAGAAAGATATCAACTGTCTAATCTAACTACAAAGTCTCCAAACTGTATTGCACTTCTCTAGTTCCCAATTCCCAGTTCAAGCCACAACAAAGGCCGGCGCAGTCAGCCACAAATGGGCCACCATCTACAAGTGGCAGCAGGCCAGATAAAATCAGAGATTACTCAGAGAGTGTGAGGAATGCTAAGGTAGAGCAGGAAAGAAAAGAGCAGAGATGAAGAGTTCTGGCTCAGCCATCTTATAAGACCCATGATGTCATCTCTACAGAGGCCCTCTGATTGGACAGTCTGGGTCATGAGGCATGTCACCTGACAGCTCACTCATGGAGTCAGGGCTCCAGGAGGCCGTGCAGTCTCCCCATCACATTCTGACTTTATGGACCTGTGAATGGGAGGGGCTAAATTTTTATGTTAGTTTCATACATGCTTATATACAGTCATATCATTGACATCAGAGCTAAAATCAGAATAAAAAAGAAGAAAGAATAACAATGAAATACTGATATAACATGTAATTGAAATAACTCAATCTTAATAAAAAAAGGCAATCAATAAACAAATGATGAGGTGACAACAGAATTTATAAGAATAAGGATGATGGTGATATAATAAGGAAATTTAGCCAGTTCAAATTAGATGCCATACTAAACAGATGAAAGCAATCGATTAAGTAAACTTCTAATTAGGTACAATGAAAAGGCATGGCAACAGTCTACTGCAATGTAAATTTGCTTGTAAAACCTTATAAAGTAGGATGATGGATAATTGGGTTTTTATATTAGAAAGAAAAAATAGTAGAAGGTAAAACCACATTTTAAAAAAGTTTGGAAACTCTTTGGCTAAGCAAAGTAATCGAAGGGCATTTGAGAATGAAAATAGGAAGGCAACAAACAAAGAAATATAGATAAATATGTGTATGTATGCATATATGTGAATATATACATACACATAAAATATACATATGTAAAAATAAACATCCTCTGTAATCATATCCCAAACTATGCTGATATGGGTGGGACCTCCTTATGTAAGAACTATCACTCATGCCATATCAACATAGTTTGGAAATTATTTATAGGGAGGATAGAAATGTCAAGAACGATGAAGAAGATGGAAAGAAATCTTCCATATTGTATTGTCTTTGTGGAATTGGTAAATATGTTGTGAGATAACTTCACTGTAAGAAAGGACAAACAAGTTAATTAAAGAAAAATATGGAAA
Organism: Gracilinanus agilis; assembly: GCF_016433145.1. Classification (NCBI taxonomy): domain Eukaryota; kingdom Metazoa; phylum Chordata; class Mammalia; order Didelphimorphia; family Didelphidae; genus Gracilinanus; species Gracilinanus agilis. The sequence continues at coordinate 221,765,112 of NC_058131.1, read as the reverse complement.
TACATTAATTTATTTTATTTTAAACCCTTAACTTCTGTGTATTGGTTCATAGGTGGAAGAGTGGTAAGGGTGGGCAATGGGGGTCAAGTAACTTGCCCAGGGTCACATAGCTGGGAAGTGTCTGAGGCCAGATTTGAACCTAGAACCTCCCTTCTCTAGGCCTGACTCTCAATCCACTGAGCTACCCAGCTGTCCCTGGAAATACATTAAATTTTGAAGAGTAAAACAGGCAGAAACAAGAGAACATTATATGCAACCACAGAAATATTGTTTGAAGAATAACCTTCAGAGAAAGAACTGATAAATAAGAAAAACACATATAGGCACATAAAATTTCTATCAAATTATACCTTTTCTTATGTGGAGAGGGAAGGGAGAGAGGGAGATACTCAGTAATTTTAATATATAACAAACAAATAATAAATTAGAATATTTTAAAAAGTAACCATGTTGGAGGCCAGACATTTGTGAAGGCATCAATAAATGCCTCTTCTGCAAAATGGAGATAACAATAGTAGTTACCTCCTCTCAGGGCTGTTGCAAGGATAAAATGAAATAATATTTGTAAAGCACTTAAAATGATATATATAATTCAAAATTTTTGAAAGATAAATAACATAAATTATCCCATTTAATGAATTTCTGATAGTAAATATCAGATGTGTGCAATAAAACATGGAGATAGATGCCTATCTTATTTGTTAGCCATTATGATGGTGGATTCTAAAATTCCAGTATTAGTTTTGAGACATTTTTGTTCTTCTATGGTTGTTTGGAGGTTGGCTGGAAGGCTTCAGGTGTTTTTAATTTTGTCATCTTGGTCTAATCCAGTGATTCCCAAAGTGGGTGCCACCACCCCCTGGTGGGTGCAGCAGCGATCCAGGAGGGCGGTGATGGCCACACTTTTTTTGCATTACATTCTATTCTGAGTTCAATAAATAGTTTCATAATTTCCAGGGGGCGCTAAGTAATATTTTTTATGGAAAGGGGGCGGTAGGCCAAAAAAGTTTGGGAACCACTGGAATCTCTTCAGTATTCTCAAACTCAGTCATAATGACCTGTGGCCTCCAAAGCTGCCCCTGCTGCCACCACAGCCTGTGCCTTCACAGTCAACAATTTAAGTTAACTAGTGAGTCCTTGTCCTTAAAGCTTGTATCTTTTTGTTTATTACAATAGTTAACTATGGTGTGTAGAATAAAAAAGTATCCTGTTAGATATCGACAAGTCTAAAATAATGATAAGCATTAGTGAAATTATGAATCTGAATAGAATGTTGGAAAAACAAGATCTAAAGATCTGTGGTAATTATTAAATGGGAAACAAAGCCTCTCCTTACTACTAATCATCACATCAAACGTGGCATATTAAAGAACTTATATAAGTACAGAAAAGAAAAAAATGTTAGCCACATATTTTGCGGACCGTTTAAAATCTGAACCTATAATTCCATTCATGTAAGGAATTCCTTGGCTAGAATTTTTTATTGATAAAGATAATTAGTTTATCTTTTGACTCTTTCTTTAGAGATATACTTGAGCTTGAGAAGTTATTTGACTTATACAAGATATCAATATTTGCCAAAGGGAGCAGGCTTTCTTTGCCACAAGGCTGATTTGTTAATGCATGTTGCCTCCCATTATATAACATTTTTAAATAAAAATTTTATTATTCAGGGAAGTAGGAGCTAAAAAAAGAAAACAAAGATGGAGAGTAAATAATTATATCATTAGTAAACAGATAGTAAAAAAAGTAAAAGAAATATTAAATACTTTTAAATTAAACACCACTAAACAAAAATATAAAAAAATTGAGTTGATATTCCAATGTGCAGAGAACATTTGCATCTCTCAATATGCAATAATAAAAAATAAAATAAAATGAGGATGTATTTTAAAAACTATGACATTAATAAATTAATATAAACATAAATTACAAAAGAAGAAATTGAAAATGTGAGAGCAAGAAAATTGAAAACAAATGTTTTTAAAACAAATATGATAGAATGACATTATAATGTAAAGTTATTCATTGGCTTTTTTTTGGAAAGAAAACAAAAATAATATTTAAATGAAAAAATAATTGAATTGCAAAAATAAAATTAAAACTTATATATAAGTGTTTACTAATAAACTTAAAAATAAAATGGATGAATATCTAGAAAAATATAAAATTACTCCATTTATAAAATAAAAAAGTAAATCTAAGCATTTTAATATAAGGTCACAAATCAAAGTTATGAATGATTTCTCAAAGAAAAAATTAATTGAATATGCAAGAATTTAATAGTGAATTAATTTAAATATTTAAGTGTTAATGATTCCTATAGCATATATATTATCATAAAATAGGCCTACAAAACACCCCAATTGATTCCTTACATGGGACAAATATGGTTCTGATATCCAAAGTAAAGAGTTTTACTTTGTTTACTTTATTTGTTTAGTTTATTAAGCAAAATAAAAAATGCATACAAAATTTTTCTAATTAACATTGTTATAAAATAGTTTACAAATTATAAATGTCTATGCCAATAGAACCAAAACACACACACACACACATATATGTATATGTATATGTATATATATATACATACATATATATA
>NC_058131.1:221724001-221752523 GCF_016433145.1 Gracilinanus agilis | reverse complement strand
CCCTTTGATCCAGCCATACCATTGCTGGGTTTGTACCCCAAAGAGATAATAGATAAACAGACTTGCACGAAAATATTTATAGCTGTGCTTTTTGTGGTGGCAACAAATTGGAAAAGGAGGGTATGTCCTTCAATTGGGGAATGGCTGAACAACCTGTGGTATATGCGGGTGATGGAATACTATTGTGCTAAAAGGAATAATAAACTGGAGGAGTTCCAGGCGAACTGGAGAGACCTCCGGGAACTGATGCAGAGTGAAAGGAGCAGAGCCAGAAGAATATTGTACACAGAGACTGATATACTGTGGTAAAATTGAATGTAATGGACCTCTGTACCAGTAGCAATACAATGACCCAGGACAATTCTGAGGGATTTATGGTAAAGAATGCTACTCACATTCAGAGGAAGGACTGCAGGAGAGGAAATATATAAGAAAAACAGCTGCTTGAACGCATGGGTCGGGGTGGACATGATTGAGGTTGTGGACTCGAAACTACCACACCAATGCAACTACCAACAATTTGGAAATTGGTCTTGATTAAGGACACATGACAAAACTAGTTGAAATGTGTATCAGCCATGGGTGGGGGGAGTGCGGGTGGCGAAGGGGAAAGGAGGAGCATGAATCATGTAACCATGTTAAAAATGAATATTAATAAATGTTTGAAAAAAAAGGAAAATACAGTCTAATCTTCCTAATAAACATTTATGCAAAAATTTTAAATAAATGCTAGGAAATATATTACAGCATTATATCACAAGACTCATAAACAATTACTAGGATGCATTTTATATCAGGAATTCAGGGATGTTTGACCATCACGAGTACTATCAGAATAATTGACCGTATTAATAAAAAATTAAACAGAAAACATTATGATTATCTCAGTAGAAGCAGGAAAAGCTTTTGATATAATACAACACCCATTCTTTGTTTTAAAAAGATATTACAAAATATTGGAAAAAATAGAACTTTTCTTGAAATGATAAATGTCATCTCTCTAAAATCATCAACTAACAATATCTGTAATGGGCATAGACTAAATCCCTTCTCAATAAGTTCAAAGGTAAAGCAAGTTGGCCATCATCTCTAGTATTTAATATTGTACTAGAAATTCTAGCTACAGCAATAAGGACAGAAAAAAATGAAATAAATCAGAATAGGCAATGAGGAAACAAAGTTATCATTCTATGTAGTTGATATCATGGCATAGCTAGAGAATCCCAGAGAATTAAACATAAATCTAATTAAAATCAATGAAAACTTCAGCAATTTTATATAAAAAACTCACATAAGTCATCAGCAATTCTATTTTATAACCAATAAAGCTAAACTGCAAAAAATAGAAAAAAAAATTCTACCTAAAACACTGTAGACAATATAAAGTAGCTGAGCATCTACTGACCAAAATAAAACCAGAAATTCTATGAACACAATTAGACATTTTTCACCCAAATAAAACTAGGCTCAAACTATTGGGAAAACATTACTTTTTTATGGATAGGCTGAGTCAATGTGGAGATCAATTTATCATCTCCAATAATCTGATAAGGACAGCTTAATTGATAAGGAAATAACTGACAAGGGAGATGATCTTCACTGTTAACTCATAGCTGCTTCCCTGAGTGCCATTGTGTCACGAGTTTATTACATAAGAAATTCTAACTCCCTTTCACCCAAAAGCACAAGGATAGTTTCCCACAACTATACAGAGCTGTATTTTTAACATAGACAATACAACAGGCTTAGAAGCTTCAAGGTAAAGATAAGAACCAGGATGGACCTTGAGCTATGTGATTATCAGCAAGCTAAGTCTGAGAATACTTTGCTGGGTTGGGAAGTCCCTGAATTCCTTGGCCCTGACTGACCCTGACCACTGAAAAAAAAACTGTTGTATTTCTGACCAAAGGAGAGAATGTTAACCTCTTGACTATTGGTTTGCTAGGAGCTTAAAGCTTTTCATTAAGGCCACAATACTTTTCAACAAGAAAAGGTGTGGATCACAAAAGGGGTCAAAAGAGGAGTCTCAGATTTTTAACTATTTGATACTGCTTCTCTTATTGGCTTCACACAATCAATATAATAAAAATGACAATACTACTAAAATCAGTTTACCTATTTAATGCCATACTAATGAAACTACCCAAAAATGATTTTATAGAATGAAAAAAAAAATAAGCCACGGGAATTAATGAAAAAGTATGAAGGGAGCCATATCAGTTCTCAAATTATATTATTAAGAGGAGATCATAGAAACAATCCATTACTGATTATGTATTTGAACAGTTCATCAGTGGAAGAGGTTAGTTAAAGAACCTAGTTTAATATATCCAATCCACAAGAGAAAGCTCATGATTTGACAAAAGCTGCTGGGGAAACTAGAAAACAATATAGCATAAACTAGGCATAGATCAATATCTAAAACCAAATAAGCAAAGTCAAAACGGATATTGATTTAGAAATAAGGTGGGATACCATAAACAAATTAGGGAAATATGAAAAGTTTACCTGTTAGACTTTTAAATTAGGGAAGAATTTTATAACCAAAAAATATAGAGAACATTTTTTAAAATATAAAATCGATAGTTTTTTATTATATCAAATTAAAAAAAAAACTTTTGAACAAAAAAAATGCAACCAAGTTTAGAATATAAACAATAACTTGAGGGGTAAAAGTATATCAAGTATCTCTGACAAAGTCCTCATTTCTTAAATATGTAAAAAACTGAATAAAATTCATAAGAATACAAAGCATTCCCCAATTAATAAGTGGTCAAAGGATATGAACAGATAGTTCTCAGAGAAATTAAAACTATTTATTGTCATATGAAAAAATGCTCCAAATCATTTTTGATTAAAGAAATGGAACTTAAAGCAGGCTTGCTAAACCATCTCATACCTAGCAGAATGGGCTAATATGACAAAAAGGAAAACAATAAATGTTGGAGCAAATGTGGGAAAATTAGGACACCAATACACTGTTGGTGGAAATGTGAACTGATATCAACATTTAGGACAGCATTATGGCATCACACCTACTGGTATAATATCCCAAGACATCAGAGATTGGGGAGAAGAATCTGCTTGAATAAAAATATTTTAACAGCTATTTTTGTAGTGGAAAAGAACTGGAAAATGAGGAGATGTCTATTGATTGGGAAATAGTGGAAAAAGTTGTAGAATATGGTTGTAATGAATACTTTTTCACCGTAAGAAATGTTAAATAGAATGAATTCATAAAAAAACTTGGAAATACTAATATAAACTTATGTAAAGTGAAGTTAGCAGAACCAGGAGCAGAATGTATACTGTAACAGAAATATTATCAAATTATCAAATGTGAAGAACTAAACTCTTATCAGTAAAATGAAGTTTCAAGACAAACCTAAGGGACTCATGATTAAAGTGTTATACACAGCCAAAGAAGGAGCTATTGGAGCCTGATTACAGATCAAAGCCATTTTTTTAAAATAAACTTTGTTTTCTTCATTTTTTCTTATTATATATGTGATATGCTTTCTTTCACAACATGAGGAATATGAAAATACATGTTGCATTTCAAGACTGGCATGACCTAAATCAGAATATTTTGCTGCTTCATTGAAAGGGGCTCAGTGGGAGTGAGAATCCTAATTGCAATGTTAGAAAATGATTATGAAAAAATGTTTCTACATGTATTTGAAAAAACAACATTGTTCTAAGATGGGGTACATAGACTTCAACTGCCAGTCAAAACCATTCATGACCAGAAAGAAAAAATAAGAAGAAATTATTCTTTATCTTCATTATAAATGAAATTTTTAAAAAGGAAAGATATGTAGCTAAATGCAGAGATAGCTATTTAGAAAGAATTATATAGAAATTAGGAGAGATTGCTCTGTCATGAATCTGAAGAAATATAACTTTATTTTCTATTTGAATATCACATATCTGGAAACACAAAACAAGTATTTATAAAAAGTACACCATGAAAACAATTTCATGTTAGGCATCAACATCCACTGAAGGAAAAAAAAAGGAAAAACAAGAAGACAATCCAAATTAAATTAAAGTGTGTGTTGATACTCAGTCAATTCAGTGCAGTGGTAAGAATTAGATTTGACTGGTGAAAAATATCTTCGATAACATGAATGAATAAAGGACTTATTAAATTCTTCCTGTTTTGCAAAACAGTGCTAAATTCTGGAATACAATTAGCAAAGTTAGAGAGTCCATGTTCTTTAAGAATTCACTTTCTAATAGGCATAGAGCATATGTAGAATCTTTTAGCTACAAATTAGAGAAAAAGATTCCATTTCCCTGTGAGTATAATAACATAATGAATAGGAATGTCTTTTCTTTTTTTAATTTATTTTTTTCAATTACATATGGAACCATTTTTGACAATAATTTTCAGGTGTTTTGTTTTAGATATTATAAGCAGCCAATGCCTATCCATTTCACTATATAATGTTATCCCATAGAAATATTATTACACATCATAAATTAAGAGCAAAATCATCAACATGGTTATGCTATTTCAGTCATAACTATTTTTCTTCTGCCTTTGCAAAGTGAAAAAATATAAAATCAATAATGTAGCACAAAGAAAGCCAAGAATATTGATGAATTTGGATCTTTCATTTCCCATCTTCCCTTTATTTATTTTTTCTAACACTTTATTTAATTAAATTGCTATTACCTCATCCTTAGTATATTTGTCTTCAGAATATTATTAATACTATTGAAATCATACCTTATTCAGTATTTTTCTGACCTGACATCTCTCTCTTAACAGATGTAAATTTCAGAAATATGGACTCCTTTTTAATATCAGTCTACTCTGAACATTACATTATACTCATGTCATTCTACATTATTCACATTGTCTATACATTATACACACTGTCTATAATTCCATTTTCTCTCACTGTCTTGCTTGGACTGTGTCTTATTCATCTTTATATTCCACTGAATTGCTTTTACACATAACAAGTCTTTAATATGCAAATATTTATAAATACATGCATGCATATATAAAGATAGATAAATAAACAGTTAGATAGATATATAGATAGAGATAGATTCAATAAAAAAACAACCACATGGTTAGGGAGAGAAATTTATTTTCTATTGTAGTTTCCAATAAAATAAATAAAACATTTAGAAATGATAAAATATCATTGAATTATGTTTTTTCTTTAGAGTAATGACATAATTCTGTACTATTATTCATTTTGATAAAAGATTTTCTGGAAATAAAAATAAATATTTGTGGTTAATGAGTATCCAGTAATGCTCATAACAGGTCTGATATGAATAGTTTTGATGTCAAATAAAATGTCTAGGATGAATGAGGTGGATTGTAAATTTGTTCATTAACTCACTTTAGTAAACAAAAAATCAACCAACTTTCTGAAAGTTAAAGAATCAGTTTCCTAATATATGAAACAACAAACATTTTCTGAATACTATGTAATTTAGCCAATCATATGACTTAAATAAGACTACATTACCAAAAAATTATCATGCACTTAGAAACTTCTAAGTATCACATAGTTTTATCTAGCTAAATTACTATTTTTCTTTTAGACTGATAAATTCAGGTAAAATTGAAAAAGAAAACATTGTAGATAAATATGTTAACATTATCATTTATAGCATTCAAAATTGATATAGATATATGCATAACAGGAAAGGAGAGAATTGGTAGTGATATAGTTTGGGTTAATTTCAGAGGAGTATGAATGTAAACTAAGGTTACCCTTCCAAAACTGGTTTTCACAGAATTACTGATTATGTTAATCCAAACATGTTTTATGGTTATTTTGTGTATTTTAAGTTTAATTCAAATGAAAAAAATATTCATTCATTATGAATCTAAATTGAATGCTTTTAATACTTTCTTTATACTAAAATCTTTTCTGAAATATCAAACTTCCTTAATGAACAAGTAAATGATTACTCTACTTTATATGCTAAGTGCTTTGTAGTTGAGAGAAGTTATAGATTGTCATCATTTCACTCTTAATCTAAAAGCTTATGAAAATCCAGTCTTTGTCTTACTTTCTATCTAATATCCTAAACTCCAATCTCACATCTCAATCCTTATATTTTCAATTGTTTTTTTCCTCTTTAATGCCAAATATAATACATACATAACTGAATTCTTCTCCTTCAAACTATCACCCTAAAAATTTCTTTGACTTAGTAAATGATATTACCAGTACTCTAGTGATTAGTAAGCCCTTATTAGTTTAATGTTAAGAACTGCTAATTCATTCTCTATGTAAACGCTAAGATGTATTTTTAAAAAGAACATTGACGGTATTAAAAAGAACATGACATCATTCATTTCAATTTGTAGACAATTCAGAGGTCTTTTAATCAAATCCATCAACACCAGATCAACTTTTCCTTTCTCTTCAGAGGGCCTCTGACTTCTATTCTATAAAATTGTTTATAGTCCTCTAGAGTTGTAGTAATATGCTGAGGGTTATCTCCTTTTAGAAGGAGAAAGCATTAAGAGTTTCTAGAGAAGTAAGTAACCCAATCCCTCAAATGCATTTACATGGGACCTACCTTCTTTATAGATAACTTTGGGGTACTATTCTTGGCTCCCACTCAATTTAAAAGCATTCAAAATATTCGTTGACCAGGGACAGATATCTTCAAGTATTTGTAAACATGCTGGATTGAAGAGGGATTATATTGTTCTTCTGGGATCCAGGTAATTGAAGCACAAGTAACAGGTCAAAATTTCAAAAGGAGAAATTTAGGCTCAAAACAGAAGGGAAGATTTTATCTACTGGAGCTATTCAAAGATAGAGTGCACTACCACGAGAGGTAATGGGTTCCAAATATTTTTATTGCCTAGATAAATATTTCTTGTATTTATAGAATGAATTCTTTTAAGCATATAGATTAGACTAGATTGCATTTAATATGTCTTCAGACAATGAGATGCAGTGATTCTGTGGTTCTTCCTTCCACATCTGAAATGTTAAATTCCAAATTGGACTATCTCATTCAGGATTTGTAGTCTTTACTATCTGTTCTGAATAATTGATTCTCCCTTTTATCTTTTTTATCTTTTTTTGTTGTTGTTTTTTCTCTTATAATTTTGAGGTTCTAAAACAATCAAGGTTGTTCTGTCAGCATTTCAACAAATTTAGTTATAATTCCTTTTCTTTTATAGCATAATATATGTAATATTTGATAATTTTTTCATGATTATTCGTGTTTCTGGTGTTTGCTTTTTTTTTGAGAGTTTTTCCTCTTTATGAGTTTTTTTTAGTTGTTCCCCTTTGCAGCTCATTTTTGTTTTCAAACACTGTTAGTTTGGTAACCATGACCATGTTATATTTTACTCCACCTTCAGGATTCTTTAATATTCTTAAGGGGGACTGAAGTGTCAAAGCTTCCTATCAGTAGCTACTACTCCAAATGATGACATTTTCGAATGTAAGTGAAGGCCACTAAACCCCAGTTCCATCTAACCACTCACAGTTTGCTTAGCTTCTATGAAGAAATGTTGCCTCAGAGTCATGATATTCCTCCTACCTTGCCCCACATCATTCTCTAGGGAAAGAAGGGGGATTAGTTTCATAGTTTAGTTCAGCTCCTATACATAACATAGTCTCAATTCCCATTAAAATCTGACTCACACTGGAGTCACAGATACCCTGCCTTCTCAGGACTCCTCTGCCAGGCTATTTGGTTGATTCGCCTGCTTGCAATTCTGACACCACAGTTGCTGTGGCTAAAACTACCTGGTCTACCTGGGGATCACCTACAGTTATCTGAAGCTTAAAAAGACCAAATGACACAGTATAGGTAAAGAAATACTCCTCTATTCCTTGGAGTTGGGACATAAAATAGTTGATCAGGGAGGGAAGCTCTTCCCCTCTCATTGTTTCATGCCTCTGGCACTGTGTATGAACTAGGACATCCAACCTATGGGCATAACAGGAAAAGAGTAGCCAGGAAACAGTTAGTAGAGGGTAAATGAAAAAGAAAGCAACAGACTCAGTCTAACCAGGTATAAAAATATCATCTATTATAGTGATGCAGACAATCAAAGGAGGTTAAACCCATCCATGTAGTAGAGGATAAAGAATACCTCCATATTATAATATCTGGGAACACACTTCAGGGGGGTTTTATAGTAAATTTTCTGAGTATGCCCAGATAAGCCCTGGTTACAATTTTATTTCTTCCCCTTTTGAAGTGATTAGGAGAACTAAACTTGGACAAGACTTGAAACCACAAGAAAAATACAAAGTTAAAATAAAAGCCTGGGAGCAGAATCTATTATGCTTTAGCTGTAGTAAAAAAAGACAATGATAGTAATTATGATCTCAGGCAAAGCAAAAGCAAAAATAGATCTAATTAAAATGGAAAATCAGGGAAACTTCTTTATGCTAAAAGGTACTATAGATAGTGAAGTAATAACAAAAATAAACCTTCTTGCATTATTTTCATAAAGATTTCATTACTCAAATATACAATACTAAGTATAGACCTGAGTGAAATTCTTAAAAAAAAACAACATTAATCCTCAATTGATAACCAGTCAAAGGAAACCGATAGGCATTTTTCATATGAAATCAAAACTTTTTATAGTCATATAAAATTTCTCTAGGTCATTATTGATTAGAAGAAAGGCAAATTTTAAAAAGAATTCTGAGGTACTCCATCATGTCTTTTAGAAATGACAAAGACTGAAGGAGATGTGGGAAAATAAGAAGTATACCAGTCAACTTTTGGTGAAGTTGTGAAGTAGTCTAATCATTCTGGAGAACAATTTGAATCTTTGTCCAAAGGATTTTAAACAATGCATACCCTTTCATCCAGCAATGCACTACTAGATGTATATTGCAAATAGATTAAAGAAAAGGAAAATAATCTTATGCATACAAAAATGTTTCTAGCAGCTCTTTTTGTGGTGGCAAAGAATTGGCAAAGTGAGGGTGCCCGTCACTTAGTGAATGATTGAAAAAATTTCATTATATTGTTGTGACTAAATACTATTATACTATAAGAAATTATGAGAAAGATAATTTTTTAAAAACTGGTGAGATCTATATGAAACTCAGTGAAGCAAAGTGAGCTAAAAGAGCAGATAATTGTACATAGTAAAAGCAATATTGTAATGATGATCAGCCAAGAAAGACTTAGCTACTCTTATCATCACAGTGATCTAAGCCCGTTGCAAAGGACTAGTGATGAAAATTGATGTCTACTTTGAGAGTCATAACTGATGAACTCAGATGGCCAGTTGTTCAGGATCACAAGGAAGAATAGCAGAAAACAGCAAGGCAGAAGGTAGGATGAGGAATCAGGGTAGAATGAGCCACTAAGGAAAAGCAGCCACCCTCTCCAGAAACCTCGAGAGAGAGACAACTAAAACCTCAGATAACTGTCTGACCCTCACTTTCACATATTAGAATTTTTATTCTCCTGCAACTTTCCCCTGCAGACCAACCTACATGCTCTAACCTTCTCCCACTTATAAGTTAAGAATAAGTAGTCAGAAGCTTAGATCTAGAGAGGAACTCAGAAGATTTACCATCCTCCCTTTAATGCAGAGGAGGGGGAATATAGGCAAATAGTTTATATATTGTCATATATAGTCAATGGATTCACTGATATTATTTGTCTACACCCGTATTTCTTTTTGAAATTTTTAGAAGAGATTTTGTGTTGTGAATGAGATATTATAAAACAATTATAGATACATTTAATAATGAATGTGATATAAGAATAAAAGGTCCCAATAAAAGTGAAATGTATTAAAAAAATCAGAAATTAGCATGATAAAATAGGACATGTGAGTAGTGGATACATGACAGGGATAATGTATGTGTATTTGAACGAATTCAGTATATCTAGCAAATGAGGTTAATCCAAGGTGTAGAATTAGACTTCTCAGATAGCAATATTCCCATGGGTTGATTGAATAAATATTGTATCACTTTGGGGTCTCTAATTAGAATACTACTATAAGGGACATTCTGAAAAAATATGGCCTCCATTAATTCAGGACCTTATGTCAGAAACCACAACCCAAAGATATTTGGTAAAGAAAATTTGGTATAAAGGATGAGAAAAAAGGGAGCAAAGGGACAAATTTTATTTAATTTCACATTCCAGTTGCTATTATGCTCCAGAAGAATGTGTTCAATGATAAAGATATCAAAGGCAAAAAATGAAACAATTCCTGTTTTCAACTAGTGATCATCTACTGAGGAGTTATAATAATCACATGGAGCAGTTGGAAGCATTTACTTCCTTGAAAGTGAATCCTCTTTGATGAATTACTACAAGTTCAACATATTGCTTGGGTCTTCATTTCCTTAAAATAATAGATCAGGCTTCCCCATACATGCTTGTATGTGCACATACACATATGTTTATATTTATTAGCAGGCAGAATAAATAACTTGTTCATAGCTAAGACACTTAATGGAGCACAGAAAGAGGAAAATATATAATATTTCTCCTTATAAACTAGAATATCTTGGACTATAAATATATAAAAAATAAAAATAAGACCAGATAGAGGAAATTGAGGATAAATATGAATGTTAGGATCATATGTAATCATGGCTAAGATGGTGGAGCAACTCTTGTTCCTAAAAACACAGGATTTCTGATGTCTTCAGGTGATATAATGTTACTTACAAAAGAGGTCTTTCTTACTAGTTTGTTATGACACTCAGTTCCATATCAAGAATTAGTATCTGACAAGCATTTTTATATGACATGTTGCCTCTGTTGGGTGTGGTTTTTGCTACTCTTAAGAGATACATCTTGTTCAACTCGTGCCATGGCCACTTTTGGTTGCTGCACTTAGACATAGCTTTGCTTGGTATGAGGTTGGGAAGATTTTCTCTCATTTTAAGTTATTTTCCCCATTAAAGAAAAAGATGTGCCGATAAATTCTGCCATCTCCCTAGAGCCAGTAGGGCAATATAAAGAACATGTGTGAGAAAGAAATGATATAATATCAACAACAAATAGTTATATTTTCTTCTAAATAATGAGAGTCTGTTAATCCACAGATTCCTAATTATGATGGATTTTTCTATTCCACAAGTGAATTCCTCAACTGTTTTTTTTAAACCCTTACCTTCCATCTTGGAATCAATACTGTGTATTGGTTCCAAGGCAGAAGATCAGTAAAAGCCAGGCAATGGGGGTTAAGTGACTTGTCACACAGCTGGCAAGTGTCTGAAGCCAGATTTGAACCCAAGACCTCCTGGCTCTAGGTCTGGCTCTCAACCCACCGAGCTACCCAACTGCCCCCTTCCTCAACTTTTTGTTGCCACACTCTTTCGAGCAAATGGCTGTCAGAAAACTAAATAGCACAACTGCCTTAACATTGTTTATTTTTAACATTTACTTCCTGTTTCTCAAGGATATTGGCACTAACTTGTCTGATTAAAGATTTAAAAGTCCTTCTAACTCTCATATAAAGCATAATTGTATAATTATACAAATTCAGAATTATTTTAGTATCTACCTCTACATATTCTCAAACAGAAGATTCTTTTGGTCACTCACAAAAAAAGAATAAGAAGGAGAAAGGTAAAGGAATAAGACCACACACACAGACACATATATACACAGATACACCTACATATATATGTATATGCTCATATTGACAAACACATGTGACATGTACACTATATACATACATGTATATACTAATCACATGCATGTACACATAAATGTGTATATACATAATTAACAATAAGCCTTTCCAAATATTGGGCCAAATTCTACTTATATAATTTAATATGAAAAAGCGAAGAAAAGCAAAGACAGAAAGAAGAGAGACAAAAATAAAGAGATAAGGATCAATTACTTTTTATTAAAGATATACACATATCATCTAATTTTTCCATATTTCCTGTGGGTACAATTTTCAATAATTATTTCTATGGAGTACATAGGACAAAATAAAGCCACTGAACAAAGCAGCCATGCTTGCCTGAGATTGCTGGCAAGGTCCCAGTCTCTCACACAAAGATGCTGCTGCTCTCAGACAAAAGTCGTCATTAAATCCTGAGTCCTCCCTCACTATGAATAGAAAAGAAGCCTTTGTAATGTCATGGCTGAAAGTTTCAGACCTTCCTTTTCCTAAGCTGGGCAGAAGAGATTAGCTGTCACTCTTTCTCAGCTTGCTTATGTCTGTAATAGCAACCCTGATAATGTTCTTGTGTGAAGTCATTCCATAAAAATTATCCTGTGGGAAAGTAACACCCTACAAGTATAGTGCTTAGTATTTTGCTCTCTATAAAAGTATTTCTTTTTGTCAAAATAAACAGAGTTCAAGGACATCATGTCTCCCCATCTGACCCTTGCTTTATCTCTTCATCTTTATCTATCTCTCTCCAACTCCCTCTTTTTCTCTCAACCTCCTTTCTCCATGATGGAAAGCCAGCACTTGTCTCTGAGTGTCCTCAACACATTCCTGACATTTTTTGATTCATGTTCTTTTTTTTCACTCTTGCCCCTCCCTCTAGAGGGGATCTAGAGCAGATAATATGATATCGTTTCTACATGTATTATCATGCAATGCATATTTCCATGTTTATCATGTTGTTACAGAAGACACATATTACTTAAATTATTAATGTGGCCCTTTTAACAAATATCTTGGGACCTTGCAGGAAACTGATCTAGAGTAACCTACTCTATGAGATGACCATTATTAGATTCTGTAGGGACCAGGGGCACCATCCTTACTCTAAGTCCATAGGACTTGGCTATTAACTTGGTGGTGCCTTTTGCCCAGGACCTAACAGACACAAAACTTAGCTACAGAGAACTTGAGATTCAAAGTCAGTGAGGAATCCTAGGGTCAGACTTCTAAGGGCTAGAAAGGACCTGCCATGTTATCTAGTCCAATGTCTCATTTCACAAATGAAGAACCTGAGACCTAGAGATAAACTAACAGAGCTAGGATTCAAATTCAGGTCTTGTGCTTGAAAGTTTGGTGTTCTTCTCTTGCACTATCCCTTTTTGTAGCTAGACAGACTTGATACTGAATCAGAAAATTACTGAAGTTAAACACCACATCCTCCCTGCTTAGAGCTATCCTTGGTCTCACAGCATAATATAATACTGAGTAAACAGGAAGCGGTTAAGTGCAAATATCTTCTGTGGTTCAACAAAGTGAATTAGAAATGTTAGATATATCACTTCAAACATCTGATGGCATTTACTAGTACAACTTAGAGTCATAAAATTACTAAGGAGAATTCACCTTTATATACAACACTCCAAGGACCCATCCAAAATACAAGTTCTACCCAGTAGAGATGATATAACAATGTGGTGGGCTTTCTTTTGAATAGAAATATTGATGGTTCAAGATGAGTCTAGATATAAATACTGGGAACCATAAAGCTGAAATACATTGTCTAATGGCTATGGATTATTGGCTGACCATTTAAGGAGCAGCAGAATTTGTATTTTGTCACAGAACTAGTGCTTTATTACATTCTTATTCAGCGAAACCACCAAGAGATTGCAACTGGAGGCTGAGAAACAAGCCTCCTGATGTATCCATTGCAAATGAAAGGGAACTTGAATTCAATTTTATAGTGGGAACACTATTGAGAGGTCAGAGAAATTGAATTTAAATTGTTAAAGAGGAGAGTTTACAGTGCTCTGCTAAAAATGAGTTTTTAAAATAATACCTGGTTAACAACTGTAACAAAAGTGGAGAAAATGCTTTATGGGAATGGATGCCAGCAGATGCAGAGTTCCTCATCTCAATGGAATGCCCAGGTAAATGTAAACCAAAGGATAGAATTAGGATTGCTACAAAATCCATGATTCTCAGAAAAGGAACCTTGATTATTTCTTTCCTTCCTACATCCCTAATTAATTAGTTGCTCTTCCCTATAATCTCCTTCTTCCTCAGGACTTTCAATGTCATGATTTATCCATTCAAATTAAAAAAAACTTAAATATTAAAGATTTTTTGTAATTCATTTAAGCTTCATTTTAATTATAACCTGAACATGATACTAAGGAGTCAGAATGAATCGAAAAGATGAAAATTAATTCTAACAGGGAGAGTCAGTTTTAAAAATGAATAATTTGTTACCTCTAATACATTATTTTATAATGTCACAAAAACTCAAAGATGGATATCAATTCTAAAAAGTACTATGAGCTCATAAGAGCTAGACAATATTACATAAAAGGTCAATTTGGAAGTTATCACTCATATATTTGTAAAAACAATGAGTAAAATGAATAGTGAGCTAATGAGTAGATTCTTAGAGTATAAACATTTGACTATCACTTTTCCATTTTTTTAATAGCTCCAATTTTTACACATATCTAGAGGTGCCTTTGCTTTGTTCATAGATTTGTCACTTGCTCAAGATAGATCTATTGTTTTTCTCTTTCTCTTTATGCCCAGAATACTGATTTTACAAACTTTTCCATCAAAAATATCAACAAGAGACAATTGGAACCTTTATTAATATTAATTGCAGCAACTCCTCATATGATTATTTTCATCATTCAATATTTTCATCTTTTTTTTCATATTTAATAATATATTTGAACTTAAAGAAAAAAGTTTCAGAAGATTAATTTCTTTCCTGGAGCAAAGCAACAAAAAAGACCTAGGTAAGTCTTAGCATGTTTGTGATTTATAAAATATTTTAACATAAGCATAAATCCACAGGTCAGTTTTCTGAAACAGGAAAGGATTGTTGGTGGAATGAAGGAGGCTGCAGTGTGCATTATAAAACTTGGCTATCTTCTACCTTTTGATAAATCATTGAAAAAAGATGGAGTGTTTACCACAAAAGCTGGCTGTTTCTACTCTTGGTAGTTTTAGTATAACAGGTAAAAGATTCATCTCAGGACTGATTTACATAATACAGAGCCCTTCCACCAACTACAGTAATATAATTTATAAGCCTCTTTTTGAGGATTTACAGTTTGAAGAACTCAAAGAAATTGCTACCACAAAAAATAGTTCCTCTTGTTTTTTTGAAGAGTGACAATATACAATGCAATTCCTTGCATTTTTGTTGTTTTCCTCATTGCCCTTTACAGAGTTCTGGATTTATAGTTGTCATTCAATAAATATTTGTCAGGTTGTGTCCCCTCCACTTTTCTCTAAAGGACACTACAGTATTTGTGCCCGTTGGTGTTACTGATGAGTAATGAACTGGCTTTTATTTCTGGTTTTGCTCTAGGAGAATGTATCTGTGAGTTAGGGCAATGATTATGGGTGTATTTCAAATGGTTCATGTTCTGAGTTTGTAAAACAAGCTATCACTCAAACGTGAAAAATAAGTTTATGAGATGGATTCTGTGAAGATTCACATGAGAGTCTCATATCTATCTTTCTGCCCCCTCCAAAACAGTGCTTGAATCTTCTATGACTGATATACTAATTTTGATCTTCTCTAGTGATTTCTGCCTAAAGTAAATCATTCCTGTTCTCATTGATAGTGTAGTAGTAATAATTATTTCTGTGGTAGTAATTTTGAAGATTTTCTCTTCAGCTTTCTTTGTCCTAGAGTTTAATGAAAAATAGGACGAATCACATTTCTAGTAATTAGTTGGATAACAATTATATTCACTTAAATAATAAGAGTAGAGTTGCCTGCCATTAAATTCCCATTCACTCATATAAACTCATCTCTTTACTCAGCAAAGCACCAGTATTTGAATTTGAACATATAGGATAAAAGATTGCTTTATAATTATATTGTAATATATGCTGATTAATTTTAAGAAGCTTCGATATTGAAACTCAAGAAGATTTGCAATTTTTTAGAGTTGTGGATTTCCATTTTGACCTCAGTTAAAACTGTGATTGCTGATAACTCTCTTCTCAGTTCAAAATGAAATGGGATAATTTCAAAGCTTAAAATAATCTCCTCTCATTTCAACAAATCAGTTGATCAAATTGTCACTGGTATAAATAAGTTGTTTTAATTCTTTGGAGACAAATTAAACAGCTTGCCTTGAAGATATGTTTAAGGCTCACTATCAAGTGTTAGGGGCATTTAGGTGGTACAGTGGATAGAACACTAGGCCTGAAATTAGGAAGACCCGAGTTCTCTCAAATACAAACTTTGTGATATTGGGCAAGTCACTTAACCCTGTTTGCCTTAGTATCCTCATCTTTCAAATGGTCTGGAGAAGGAAATGGAAAACCACTCAAGAATCCTTGCCAAAAAAATCCCAAATTAAGTCAGAAAGTATAAGATACAACTGTAATGACTAAGGAACAACAAATGAAGTGTTACTACTTTAGCTTATCTTGTTAAAGATATGACAAATATTGCATTAGTATAATATAGCATGCTATCTTGTATCTTCCTTAAACCTGCTAAAATCCCCTCCTCATTATAGATCCCATTAAAGATAACTCTATGAGCAAATGGAATTGGCCCCACAGGTAAGTGTCTGGGGCAGTGATTCTGAATCTTTTGAAATCTTTTAGGGACCCTAGGTCTGTGCCTGCCTCCCCCAGACAGTATGCAGTGCTCCACCCCCTTGCATTGGGGTGGGGTGTACTTTCTGGCTGGGGGAGTGTACTTTCTGCAGCCACAGGGACCCAGGCCCCTGCACCAGCCTGGGGAGGGAAGCAGAGTAAAGGGGCTGATGCCCAAGCCTAACAGGGAAAGTGAGGGAAGCCTAGGCAGAGAAGTGCCTCAGAGACCCAGTGCTGTGGCCCCTGTATTCACAAGGGCTTGACTTGGAGCTGGCTTGCTCTAGGGGAAGCTGCCTCCTACAGCCAGGGGGATCTGCACCCCTGCACCCAGCTGCCCCTGGGCCTTGCAGATCGAGGGAGCTGATTCCTATAGACCTGTGGGTGGGGAAGTGGTTCAAAGACTCAATGCCTCATCCCCTGCCTTCCGGGGACAGGACTGGGGATAGGGATGGGCTCCAGTGCACTCAGAGAGGTCTCTGCCTGCTGTCTTTGGCATACACGCCATAGGTTCACCATCTTAGGTCTAGGGTAAAGTGGAGCAGAGAATGGGGTATATTTTCTTACATAGGAAATATCTAGTTCTGTGCCTTGTGTCATGATTCTCTTAAGGTACAGGGTTCAAGATTCTTTTTAGGATGGGATATTTTTTGACCTGATTCCTCAGGTATTAGGACTGTAGTAAAATGAATTCCTGTCAGTTAGTCAATTACCAAACTTGACCACTGCCCTGACTAGTGCTTCCACCCCTGAAACTGCACAAGGCAAAGTTAGAATCAGTTATAACTCTGTTTACACCTCTCTGAACTATTGCAATAGGTCCCTTATTAATATCCACCTCCCATAGTGATCTTTGCTCTCTAAAGCATCTTTCATAGTATTAACAGAATGATACTCCTTATCCATATATTTCCTCATGATGTAGTCTATTACTATTGTAAAAACATTTCCTTTGGTATCCAAATATATTTTTAGTGTTTCAACACCTTAATTTTCTAGACTTACCTCAAATTATATCCTTCAAAGGCTGAGGGTCTTATAAAAAATAAAACTAGCCGCATTCAGAGGAAGAACTGTGGGAGGAGAAACACAGAAGGAAAACAACTGCTTGAACACATGGGCTGATGGGGATATTATTGGAGATGTAGACACTAAATGATAACTCTAGTCCAACTATCAATAATATGGAATTAGGTCTTGATCAATAATACATGTAAAACCCAGTGGAATTGTGCATCAGCTAATGGGGGTTAGAAGGGCTTGGGGGAGAGGGAAAGAACATGAAATATGTAACTAGGAGAAAATATTCAAAATTTAAATTTAAAAATAACAAATATTAAAAAATATATCCTTCAATGTATTCTCTTTTCAATTCAACTTTCTTCTAATAATTTTGTAGTTTCCATCTAAACGATTTTCTTTTGCCTTATATGTCCTTAATTTCCACTCTTGACCTGATGAATTTCCTCCCATCCTTTCAAACCTTTCCCAGAGTCTGGTTTCTTCATGAAGTCTTCCTTAATTACCTTATCATTCACAATCTTCTAGTTCTGATAGTAACAATTATTTAGTCAAGCAGTATTACATTTTTAAGTTCATTGTGTATGTCATATTATTCTGAAGAAGTAATGATTATCATAAGTAAAATACCCATCTTATCTAAAATGTGTAACTTCTCCAAATTTGTTAATATACTCTTGACATAATAAAAACAGGGCTAAGTTTGAATTTGTTGATAAAAATCATGCCAATACAACTATCACTGATATAAGAAGGGTTGTAAAACCTATGGAGCAATGACCATATTTAATGTTCAGTCTTAAGAAACTTTTATCTAAAGTAATATTAGAAAAATTCTGTACATCTATCATAATATTCATGCACTGGAATGGCCTCCAGCTAAGTTAATAGCATGCCAAAACAGAAAAAATATTAGAAAGGCTTTCAGGCAGCTAGGATGATTAACTTTGTTGCATTATGGTTTCTTATATCTCTATTCAGAAATAACTGACCCCATCTTGTAACTGCTTCTTGTCAGTTATTTTTCTTACTCAAAACTTAATTACACATTTCTGACATAAAACAATAAATTAGTGGAGTGGATCATTGGAAATAAATTTGCTTTAAGATAATATTTATCAATCTTTTAATGCATAGAAAAAAGTTTCCAGTTTGTGTGTTGTTACTATATGGACAATACTGTCTAAATTATAACTATCAATGATGACAATAACCTTATTAAGTATTAGTAAATTGAAATTATATTTTCAAAGGCAATTATCATGAAAAAATAAGAGGTCAAATATAAAAGATATGTAAGATGGAAAAACCTACAACATAATTTGATGTGTGATACAAATTAAATGTCACAATGGATAGAGCATTTGATTTTATAGACAGCAAGATCTTGTTCAAATCTGACCTTAGAAATTTACCAACTGGGGGGGCAGCTGGGTGCCTCAGTGGATTGAGAGCCAGGTCTAGAGACAGGAGGTCCTAGGTTCAAATCTGGCCTCAGACACTTCCCAGCTGTTTGACCCTGGGCAAGTCACTTGACCCCCATTGCCTAGCCCTTACCACTCTTCTCCCTTGGAGTCAATGCACTGTATTGACTCCAAGATGAAAGGTAAATGTTGATAAAAACGAATAAACAAACAAATAAACAAACGAATGAATGAATGACATCAAAGGAAAGTAATAAATGTTGGAGGGAATGAGGCAAAATTGGGACATTATGCATGGCTAGTGGAGTTGTGAGTTGATCCAACCATTCTGGATGGCAATTTGGAACTATCCCCAAAGAGTGCTAAAAGACTGCCTGCCCTTTGATACAGCCATACCATTGCTGCATTTGTACCCCAAAGAGATCATAGATAAAAAGACATGTACAAAAATATTAATAGCTGCTCTCTTTGTGAAAGCAAAGGAAACACATTCAAAATTCAAAGGAAAAATATGGATTGGACACAGATTCTGGAAGAACTCAAAAAGGACATCAAAAAAGAATTAAGAGAGGCAGAGGGAAAGTGAGAAAGAGAAAGGAAAGTGATATATGAAGAAATGAAAGTAATACAAGAAGAAATGGGCCATTGAAAAAGCAGAACCAAAAACTGACAGAGGACAATCAGGTCTTAAAAATCAAAATTGAACATCTAGAAACTAATGATTTCATGTGAAATCAAGAAACAACAAGGCAGAATCAAAGGAATAAAAAAAATAGAGGAAAACATGAAATATTTTATTGAAAAACAAGAGACCTAGAAAATAGATCTAGTAGAGACAATTTGAGAATCATTGGACTACCTGACAATCATGATGAAGAAAAAAAACTTGGACATCAAATTATAAGAAATTATCAATGATAACTACCCAGAGATTCTTGAACAAGAAAATAAAATTGAAATTGAAAAATTCACAGATCATCTCCAGTAAAAAATCCTCAAATGTCAACTTCTAGGAATATAATAGCTAAATTTAAAAGCCCCCAAGCCAAGGAAAAATATTTCAAACAGTCAGAAAGAAACCATTCAAATACCATGTGCTATAATCAGGATCACACAGGACCTAGGGGTTTCTACATAAAGGATCAAAAGGCATGGAATATAATATTCAGGAAGGCAAAAGATCTGGATTTACAACCCAGAGTCACCTATCCAGTAAAACTGAGTATATTCTTTCAGGGAGAAGACGACATTCAATAAGATAGAAGATTTCCAAGCATTCCTGAGGAATAAGCCAGATATAAACAAAAAATATGAAGTCCAAACATGAAAAACAATAGAAGCCCACAAAGGTAAATAAGAAAGAGAAAATTTAAGGGACTCATTAAGGTAAAAATGTTTATAAGTTAACAAGGAAAGAAAATGTCTATAATTCTCAAAAATTACCCTTAGTAGTAGAAAAGATAGAAGGAATATATTCAGAAAGAGGGTAAAGAAGTAATCTGATTGTGAGGATATAATATATATGTAAATATGATGATATGAAATGATATGCATGTATGATGTGATATGTATGCATATGAGTGATATGTAAAAAAACCAATCAAGGGCTGAAAGAGAGTATTGCACTAAAAGAAAAGGGAAGATATGCATTGAATTATATAACATAAAGAGGCATGAAAAATCTAAATTGAGAGGGGAGGATAAGGTGGTGAGGGGCAATGCTTGAAATTTACTCTCATTGTAAAGCTCTCAGAGAGTATAAAATAAATATATTCAGTAGGGTATAGAAGTCTGTCTTATCCTATTCAGTGGGGTATAGAATTCTATCTTACCCCATAGAAAAGTGGAGGGAAATAAGACAAGGGAAGAGGTAGGTAACTGAATGGAGGGCAAGGGGAGTGACAGAAAGCAAAATACTGGTGAGGAGGAACAGAGAAAAAGGGAATAGAGCAGTATTTAAAGTGTAAAGACTTAAGGACATAAACATCACATACATATGCAAATAATTGTTAATATTAAATTCATTCTGTTGGATGCTAGTGAAATAAAATATATGAAAAGGATCTGAAAAAGAAATAAGTAAAATTAATTAGGCCCAAAATAAATTAATACTTAAGAATATATGAGTCAAAATAGTGGGAAATGAATAAAAATACAATAATGAGTTTATATACAAAGATTTTGCATATCTACCTAAAGTAGTAATTGGGGGAAATATATTTCTAATAACTTTAAGTATCAAAAGAGAGAAAGAGCTTCAAAGAAGATGACAAAAACAATAAAACCAACCCATTTTTTAAAAATTAAACTAAAAACAAAATAGAAATCCTGAAAATTAGGGGGGAAATGAAGAAAATTAGGAGCACCAACTAGAAAATTTGATTTTCTTTAAAAAGAGGAACACCAGATTACTAGTATCAAAACCAAAAAAGGCAAAGTCACAACCAATTATTTTAAACAATTTAACCCAATCATATACCAATAATATTGATACCTAGATGAAAAATATAAATATGAGTTGTCTAGATGAATAGAATAAGAATTAGAAGATGTATAACACATATTAGTTGGAGTGGAATTGAACAAGATGTACTTGTCCTACAAAAAATGGTAGTGAAGTTAAAACTAAATGAATTAAGTTAATTGTAACTTGCAAAGAACAATTTATTCCAATATTAGCAAAGATCTTTGAAAAAAAGGAAGAGTTCTACAAGGTTACTTCTATCATTTAAATATGCTTTTGCCACCAAAGTCAGTAAATATTAAAACAAAAAGAAATCTGTGGAACAACATCCCTAAAGAAAATAGATGCAATAAATTTAAATAAAATATTAACAGACTACAACATTTGTAATACAAAGATTATACACTTGGACTAAGTTGGATTTATATCAGAAATACATAGAAATCTGTCAATATAATAGATCATATTTATCAAATAATTGCTATATAAGCAATAAAGAAAAAAATGTTTACCAAATATATACATTCTTGCTAAACTTTTATGAACTATACTAACAAATGATTCTCTAATACTATTTTCTAATATTATTATCAGTAGGAACTATCTAAAAACAAGAACTAGTGATATATGTAATGAGAATAAAACTGAGACTTTACCCACAGGATTTGCAGTAAAGCATGTATATCCATTTTGAACAATATTTTATATAGTGCTAAGCATGCCAGATATAGCAATGGCAAGGCAAAGAAGATAGAACAAATTATTATTTTTTTCAAATTCTATGATAAGCATACTAATTTTATCATAACCACACTGATTTTGATGTAACTTTTTAAAAAAACTTCACATTAATTTTCATCATTAAATGTAAATGAGCAATAAAATCTAATTGGAATAAATAGAATCATAATTTCCATTTTAAATAAATTCAAAATATATAAATATTTGTAAATCATTTTGCAAGGATTTACCTAGAAACTATATGAATAAAATTACAAAACACCCTTTGCCAAAATGAAGATGAAAATAAATAATTGCAGACATAAAATTGGTAAACATTGTAATTTTAGTGTCACATTTATTTTACTAATTCAATTCTATAGTAATCAGTCTCAAATTACTTACATTAAAAATAGAGAAAAAATTTAATCTATCAAGAGAATGATGAAAAAAGTTGAAAAGTAGAAACTGCTAATAAATCTATATGAAAAATCAACAGAATTTTTTTTTACCTATTAAGATGCTGATCCTTGGAACAGATTAAATGCACAAAATACAGTAGCAAATGAACTTACTAATATAGTATATGATATATCCAAGTACTCCATCTACTAGTATTGGAACTCATTATTTGAAAAAAAAAACAACTGAAAAACAAGCTGACATAAATTAGGTATAGACAAACATCAAACAAAATATACAAAGACAAGTTAAACATATGACATGAATATAAAGAGTCATTACAGTAATCAAAGTGATAGAACAAGGAAAGATTAACTGTCAAATCTATTCCCAGAAAAGGATAAATATAGCAGAATATAAAACAGACAAGTTTCTTAATATAAAATGAAAGAATTTTGCAAAAGCAAAACAAATGGAAGTAAAAGTAGAAGAGAAAAATTTAACTAAAGAAAATTATCTGTAGCAAATTATTTTAATAAAAGTTCTCTTTTTCAATGTGCTCCAAAAGTCTGAGCACTGTTAAAATATCAATGATTAAAAAAACACTAAGACTTTAGGGACATCTTCTATAGAAAGCTGATTTTAATTTAAAAGAAACAAGAAACATTCATTAACTGACAAATGGTCAAAATATATATGTAGGCATTTCCAAAAGAAAAAAAACAGTTATTAATAATTATATAAAATATATTCCAAATAAATAATAATTATAGAAATTCAGACAAAAAACACTTACATTCTACATAGAATGCATAGGATAAACGAAGATGACAAAAATAGAAAATTATAAATATTAGAGGTATCATGGACAAAAAGGTACATTAATAAACTGTTGATGGATTTGTTAACTGACCCTAACATTCTCAAAATCAATTGGAATTATGTCTCCAAAGTTATTGAACTATATATATGTGGCTAGTTATATTGGTATATGATATAAACCCCAAAGAAATTGAAAAAATGAAGAAAAATAAAAAAGTTTCATTAATATATATGTGTATATATTATATGAATATATACTTATAGCTATCACCTATATATCAATCTGCATATATATTATGTATATATATAAACATATATATACTCATGTATAAATCAATGTTCACAATTCCTTACAATTACAAAAAAATTTGTATATGTGCATTTGTGTATATGTATATAAATATATACATACATATGCTATTTTTATACTGGTAAGGAACTGTAATCAGTGGTTACTCATCAGTTGGAGTACCACTCTTAGAGATTGATGCAAAGTGAAATGAGCATAATAGAAGAATAGTTTTTATACTAACAAGTAATACTTTAGAATTCTGATTAACTCAATGAGCAGTTATGATTTCTTAGGACCTGTACTGAAACATGCTCCCAATCTCCTGATAGAGAGACCATAGTGTGAGTGTGTGTATGTGTGTATATGTTTGTGTGAGTGTGTGTGATTAGGACAGGACTAACGTAGTAGTTACTTTTGTTTGACTATATAGTCAAACAAAAGTTTTATCTCTCTCTCTCTCTACATATATATATATATATATATATATATATATATGTATATATATATATATATATGCCACACGTGCTTTTGATCATCATTTCTTTTTCAGTTAGAGAGTGAGACAGAAAATATATACTGAATTATAAAAATAAAATATTCAAGATCTTATCCACGTGAATCCTTGAAATACTCTAAGAAATTTTTACAAGTAAGCTTTAAAAGATCTACAGTCCCCAGACTCCTTATTATACCTAGAGTTTAATAGTAGTTTCTGAAAAAGAATACCATAAAACAGATAATATTCCCTAGGAATATTTGAATAATAATGCTATTATTTCATTAACATGAGAAAATAATGAGATTTTAGAATGAAGTTATTTAGAATTTGTTGGTAATTGCCTTAAGATGTGATGGCATCATTAAGACTAGGTCACCTATTGAACCAATTTCATTCATATTCCATTTCGTTAAAATAAATTAGATCCTGATTATTTCATTACAAAATAATAGTCTCATTTTAATATCTCTTCTATAAAAAGATGAACATTCATATGATGGAACTCATGTTATCATAATATTTGATCAGAAAATCTTTTCACTGTAGCAGAAGATAATTTATATCATTAATCTATTAAATGTTTTGTTTCCTGATGTTTTAAGTATATAATAAAGTGCAAATTATCCTCTTTTAGAGATACAACAACACAATGGATCTATCAGCTTCTATGTTAAAAGATCAATAAATATAAAATATAATATTTTGCAAGTCAAAGGATCCAGGCCTACACCCAATAATAATTTACACAGTGAAACTAAGAATTGTAAGAATGGGATTTGGACAAGGTGAATGGGACAAGAGGGGCCAGAGAAGGAGTGGCTGACAGTTGATAACAGTTGGTGACAGTTAAGACCAAAGGGGGTTCTGGGGGAATTTTCTGGAGGAGGAAGAAGGAGGAGAAGGCTTCCAGTTGAGGACTGGAGAGAGGGAGAATGATATCCCAGCTCAGATCCTGTCCTAAGGGCTTCCTGAGGATCTTTCTTTGGACATTGAAACTCTGATTCCCTGGTCAAAGATTCCATTGCTTCTCACCCAGCAAGACTTCAACCACAGAATAAGCTAAGTGTCTGGACTCCATTTTGGGAGCCATCTCTTAGGCTCCTTTTCCCATTACCCAACTTTGTAGAGAGACCCTTTCCAGTTTGACTTGCAAATATAGAAAAGGATAGAAATAGGAAATAAAAATAGAAATTGAAAGAGAAGAGGCGAGGGAAGACGCTTAGGAGTGGGAACCCCAAAGGTTCCCACCTGAGTGATGGACCCATAGAAATAGAGAAGAGGGCACCCCAAAATCCCTCTGCCCTTCACCCCTTTCCCCAATTCCTATATTGATATTAATAAAAGACATTCATTAATCAGATAGCTTTCCAGAGTGCTTGAGAGGTGAAGGGGAGGGGAATCACAGCTTGGTCTGGCTGCCTCCATCTTGGAGGCAGACCACCCGCTGTGAAGTTGACTGACCTTGGTGGAGGCTTACGAGAACCCCGTCCTCATTCAGAATCAGATTGGTACCTGGCTCTTTTTATTATTACAGAATAAATACTCCTGGGGAAGAAATGGGAGTTAAATGAAATAGAAAATTCTAGGCATTCCTGATGAAATGGCCAGAGCCAAAAATAAAATTCAATGATCAAATTTGGTACTCAGAAGAAGCATAAAAATATAAACAGAAAAAAAAAAAACAACATCAAGGGAATTAGTGGGATTAAAAATATCCCTATATGATAAAATAGTCTACAGGAAACACACTGGAGGCAGGTAGATATACACAGGGTAAAAGTAAGAGGATGGAACAGAATTTACTAGGCTGCAACTGAGACAAAGAAGATAGGAGTAGCAATTATAATCTCAGACAAAACTGAAGCAAAAATAGATCTCAGTAAAAGAGAAAAGGAAGGTAATTACGTCGATGAAAGGCAGTATAAAAAATGAAGAAATATCAATATTATATATATATATATATATATACACCAAATGGTACAGCAGCCAGATTTCTAAAGGATAAATTGATAAATTAAAGGAGCTTAAAGAGGAAATAGATTGTAAAACCATATTAGTGGGGTTCCTTAACCTCCCTCTATCAGAACTAGATAAATCAGACCAAAAAATAAATAAGAAAGGAGTAAGGGAAGTAAATGAAGTATCAGAAAAATTAGAGCTAATAGATATTTGGAGAAAAATAGGAATAAAAAGAAATATATCTTCTTTTCAGCATCTGACAATCTAGTTGAAATGGATGAATAATTACAAAAATATAAATTGCCCAGATTAACAAAAGAGGAAAAAGAATAAATAATCCCATTTTAGAAAAAGAAATTGAAGAAACCAACAATAAACTAAGAAAAAATCCTTGAGGTCCAATGGATATACAAGTGAATTTTATAAAATACATAAAAAAACAATGAATTCCAATAAGATATAAACTATTTGGCAAACTGGGCACAGAAGAAATTCTACAAAATTCTTTTTATAACACAAATATGATACCGTTACCTAAGCCAAGAAAAGCAAAAACAGAGAAATAGAATTATAGATCAATTTCCTTAATGAATATTGATTCAAAAAATTAATACTAGTGAGGAGACCATAGCAATACACCACAAGGATCATTCACTAATACCAATTGATATTTGTACCAGGAAAGCAGGGCTGGTTTAATATTGGCAAAATTATTAGCATACTTGACCATATCAGCAATCAAATTAACAGAAATTACATTATTATCTCAATAGATTCAGAAAAAAACCTTTGAAAAATTATATCACCTATTCAAATTAAAACACTGGAAAGCATAGGGAAAAATGGACCCTTCCTTAAAACAATAAGTAATATCTACCTAAAGCCATCAGCAGGTATCATCTATAATAAGGATATTAGAAGACTTCCCAGTAAGATCAGGGGTGAAGTGAGAATGCCCATTATCACCACTATATTTAATATTGTGTTAGAAATGCTAGCTTTAAAAATAAGAAAAGAAAAGAAATGGAAGGAAATAAATGGGAAAACTAAACTATCAAGCTTTGCATATGATATGATGGTATAGTTAGAGAATCCTAGAGAATCAGCTAATATACTAGTTTAAATAATTATTAACTTTAGTAAAGTTGTAGTAAACCTAAATCCTTGCAAATCATTCATACTGTTACATATTACCAACAAAGTTCAGTAGCAAGAGATAGGGAAATCCCAGTTTAAATAACTTTTTATATATATATATTATATATATATATTATATTTTATATAAATACCTGAGAATGTATTTGGCAAAACAAACTGTTTTTCCTCTTTAAGCCAAATGAAGGTTTTCCTTGTTCATCTGGATACCCCAAAGACCTGTGTTGTTCCTGCATTCCTTTGATACCATCGAGAAAGAGTGCTAAAAGATATCAGTGACCAAAGGAGTCTACAGGCCAGGCTGGCCACTGAGCCAACTACGAGGAATCTCAATCTGTCCTGCCTTACCAAAGAGACCCCTGACTAATTTATCAATCAATATATTAGTTTAGGATTAAGAGATAAGGGAGGGAAAGTGAATTTCTAGTCTGGCAGCTTGACTTGACCAGTGAAGAAGGACCTTGTCACTTGGGTTAGATTAGGGACCCCTCTCTCCACTACCCTTCTCCCATCTCATTTAAAGTAAAAATAAACAACCTTTGTTAGCAGTCAGATTGCAATATTCTTGGGAATATAGGAAATCGGAGTGAAGAAGAGGTTAAGGGGAATGATATCATAAGTAAATTAGAGGAACATAAAATAGTTTACCCTGCAGTTCTATGGAGAAATTAAGAATTTGTAAGTAAACCAGATATAGAGCATTATAAGATGTAAAATAATTTTTAGTATATTTAATTAAAAAAAACATTTGTACTAACAATATCAATGTAACCAAGATTAGAAACAACAAATTGAAAAAAAAATTAACAAATTTCACTGATAAAGGTTTAATTTCTCAAATATATAGATAATTAAGTCAATTTTATAAGAATCCAAGTCATTCCTCATTTGACAAATTGTCAAATGGTATGAATAGGCAATTTTCAAATGAAGAATCAAAGCTATCAATAGTCACATAAAAATGCTCTAAGTCACTTCTGATTAGAGAAATCTAAATTAAAAAAAAATTCTGAGGTACCACCTCATACATATCTGATTGGCCAGTAAGACAGTAAAATGATAAATGGTGGAGGGGATAGGGCAAAATTGGGACACTAATTAATTGTTGATGGAATTGAGAACTGTGAACATTTTGGAGGGCAATTTGGAACTATGCCTATGGGTCATAAAAATGAGCATACCCTTTGATCCTATAATACCACTATTAGTTCTATATTCCAAAGTGCTAATAAAAAAGGGAAAAGTGCCTCCTTTACTACACACACACACACACACACACACACACACACACACACACACACAC
>NC_058131.1:221610966-221720522 GCF_016433145.1 Gracilinanus agilis | reverse complement strand
CTAACATAATAAAAATGACAATTCTACCCAAATTAATTTACCTATTTAGCGCCATACCTATCAAGCTACCAAAAAACTTCTTTACTGAATTAGAAAAAACTATAACAAATTTCATTTGGAATAACAAAACATCAAGAATATCAAGGGAAATAATGAAAAAAATGTGAAGGAAGGGGGCCTAGCAGTACCAGATATTAAACTATACTATAAAGCAGCACTCATCAAAACAATATGGTACTGGCTAAGAGACAGAGAGGAGGATCAGTGGAATAGACTTGGGGTAAATGACATCAGCAAGATAGTGTATGATAAACACAAAGAGCCCAGCTTTTGGGACATGAATCCACTATTTGACAAAAACTGCTGGGAAACTTGGAAAACAATATGGGAAAGATTAGGTCTAGAACAACATCTCACACCCTACACCAAGATAAATTCAGAATGGGTGAGCCCAAAGGGTAAGGTGGAAGTTTTGGAGCCCAGGGAACAAAGGAATCTGGGTGGATGGAAGTTCCGAGGAGGTTGGGGGAAGGGGAGCCTGCAATGGTATTTCTGCTGGAGGAGATGTTATCTCTCTGTTTCTAAGGGCTGAGAAAGTGCCCTTAAATGTTAAGTCCTCCATATTATCCTCCTGGCTGCTCTTCCTAGTAGGGGCAAGCAAAGGTGTTCTGAGGCAGAGCTTCCTAAATTCAGGATTTTGGTTTAATTTTACAAAAATTCTTATATAGGGAAATGCTGCCCATTTCCTCGTCCCCATGCAGTCCTCATACAAATCCAATTGCATGATGGTATTAGGATTCAGGGTGCCATTGATAGGCCATGCCTCTTGTTTATCTAGGCTATATAGCTGCCATTTAACATTACAAAGAAAAATCAGTTTCTTTTTGCTCAAGTTTTTTAAAGCCAATTTGTCCCAGTTTTCAAGTATAAATCCCAAAGGGGAATCCCAGGGTATGCTCTGTCTCTGTCCCATATTGATGTGGAAAAAGGGCCAAAACCACAAAAAACTGCAACCCAGTGCCACACACAGCGTGCACTGGGGGGAACCTGGGTAATGGCTTTACATTCCATACCCTATGGGAGCTGAGAGCGAAGAGAGGACCCACAAAGATATCACCAGAAAAAATGGGGTTTTGAGAGTCCAAGAAAGGCTCCTTCCTACCTGAGAAGCTATGTCCTCATGAGGGATCCCGGTACAGGAGCAGCTTCCAGGAGAGCCAAAAACATTGGGTGTCAACTGTTATAGGGGTGCAAATGGTGGACCCCTGCATTCAGGGAGGAAACCTTTCCCAAGAATGAGAGGACTCCAAGCTTAGCTTAAAAGTAAAAAGAAAGATTTATTAGTAAGTTAAGATCAATGGCCAGTAAGTCAGCATGAGTGGATCAAACCTGGGAGGTTGCCCTCCATGACATGGCAAGGCAACAAGAGTGGAGCAACTGTCTGAGGTTGCTCCTTATGCTTCTCTTAATTGGTTTTTGAAGTCCTTTTTGAGTTCTTCCAGAATTGGTGTCCAATCCATATTTTTCTTTTGGACTTTTGTGAATTTGCTTTGCCTTCACTGTCCCCTTCTGTGTCTGTACCTTGCCCTTTGTCTCCATAAAAATTCTTTAAAGTCAGATAATTTTTTTGTTGTTTACTCATTTCTCCTACCTTTTTGTACATAGGCTCTATTTTCTGGGGCATTAGTGTACTCCCTTAAATTTCAGTCCTTCATTGATGCTGTCCTTAGTTTATTTTCTAGGTTTCTTCCTGTTTTAGTTCTTCCAAGCTTGTATGATATTCTGAAAGCTGGGAGCTCTGAGGGCCTCCTCCCACTACTGATTCAATTAACCCTTGAGATGATGATGGCTTATGGACTTGCCTCAAGCTTGGGTATAAGCTTTTGATTTTAGTCTGAACTTGTTCAGGTCACAGGCTTCTCAAATTCTAGCCCCAGTTTTTGGTCTCACTGTGTACTTGATCCAATCAGGCATAGAGTTGACTGCCCTGTCCTAGAGCTCTGCACTGAGACCCTCTCAGAAAGATTTAGACCCCAATTAGGTCAACTAACTACCCCAAGCTGGGATCGACTTCCTCACCACAGGTTCAGGCTGAGACTGCTGGCTTCCTCTGAGCACATACAGATCAGCCCACTTCAGCACAGACTGCCCTGGGCTGGGATTCCAGACTTTCAGGTTTCAAATGTTCTTTACCTACCTTTTATCTTTCTTTCCTTGAAAGTTGTTTCTCTCTGTCTTCTTGTTGGTTCATTCACTCCTGTATACATTTTGTGGAAGTATTTTGCTATTGATTGGAGGGTATTCTGATGATGACCTTGAGCTTCTATGACTTATTCTTCTATCTTGCCTCCACCCCTGGAAGTGTCAGGAACAATCTGTTTCAAGGACTAAATTCTAAAACATTATTTGTTTTCTTTGAAAAAGAACATGAGGGGTAATAAGCTGGGTGGCTAATAGAATTGAGAACCAGGCCTAGAGATGGGAGGTCCTAGATTCAAATTTGATGTCAGACACGTCAAGCTATGTGATGCTGGACAAGTCATTTAACCCCCATTGTCTAGCCCTTACTGTTCTTCTACCTCAGAACCAATATGTAGTATTGATTCTAAGATGGAAAGTAAGTGTCTAACAAAAAAGAAAAAGAAAAAGAAAAAGAAAGAAATGAATATGGAAAAATATTCATTTTATTTCCTATCTTCTTCCATATCCACTAAGCATATTCTCTATTATAAGTGTTAAAATTAATGGTTTGGCTAAATATATGAAAATTATAAATCTTTTATTTATAAAAGAGGTGGAAAGAGTAAAAGCAGAGAAATATAAAAGGGTAAAGAAGACATTGACCTATCTAACTAAATGTTGTTCCAGTGACTTGTTACCCTTCAACTGGAATTAATCTCCAGAAGACAGGAAGGGAAAGCCAGCTATCCACTCACCCATGTTCTCTCCAAGATACAAGTCAAGACAATGACTTGAGCTCCTGAGGCCTGCTTTCTTCTCTGAGCTGACCTTCTTCTTGAAGCCAACTTCTTTCTTGGAGTTGACTCTCTTCTTGGAGTTCCCTCCCTAGCCTCAGAAATTCAGGACCTTTTATAGTAGCTTCTTGTCTCCTCCCCTCTTCATAAGGGCCAATAACAGATTCCAAATAGTCTAGCATTGCCCAGGGGGCAGTGTTTCTGGGAATCAGTTCACACTTTCTGGAGGGGTGAATATTCATTAAAAGGGTTCAAGGTTTCTGAGAGTGTTATCTCTTAAAAGAATTCACAAGTTTCTGACTATTTGAGTTGGAAAAAAGGTGGACCTTTCCAAGTATCTTACTGGCTTCAGACCTAGCACTAAGTAGGGTGTGAATTCACTAAATGGTTTGCTAGCTCTTCCACCTAGTTCAGGCTTGTACTTAAGTTAGTGCTAACTAAAAGTATTAGTTCCAACTAGGCAAAGAGAATAAGAGAGTTCCTTTCACAAGGGTGAACTCAAAGAGAACAAAGAATTCCCTTTTATACTATTAATAGTCCCAGAGGTTTTTATTTTGCTTTTTTGTTTCCTTTCCTTTTCCTTTTTTTTCTTGCTCTCATGACAATAAACTCATTTAAAATTATCCCTTCCTGATTCTTGCATTTAGTATTCTACTCTGTGATGGAAAAAAAGAAAGTTACTCATCATTTACCCATAGACACATTGGACCTACAAGTAATCCAGATTCTGACAGATATCTCAGTGAAGTCCTGTGGTTTCCAAAGTAGGAAGTGAAACTGAACCATGCACCAGGGAAACTTTTACTTCATGCACTACTCAGTAGGACATGGAAACCAAGGTTTAGGAAAGATAAAAATCTTAAGTTATCCAAAGGTGATGTCCAAAATAATAGAGTGGTTCTTTTCCTTTCAAATTTATTTTCCATCTGAAACTCAAAATTTTGCTAGGTTGTAAAAACTGGTAGAAATAATTACTATATGTCGATAAATGTTCCCAGTTATTTTTTCTGAAAGTTTCCCAAGGCAACTAGATTAAATTATTTGTCTACTATAAGATATTACCTGAAGGATGGCAAGTAATTTAATATAGAAAGAAAATTTTCATTTTCCCTAACTTAAAATATTTCTTACATGAAATATGATGACTAGCCTACCAGATGATTAGGATTTGAAGTTCATTCCTACCTCCATCTTATCTAGAATATAAAATTGACCTATGACCTTTATATCTAAGAGAATCAGTTATTTCTACCCTTTAGGTGAGATATTAACTTTTATGAGCTCATTCGAGGACTTTTGATGCCATTGTGAGATACCTTAATAGAGAATATAAACTTAATGAGAATTTTGAATATTCAAAGATTGTAGAATGTGTTTGAATGATTTTTATCTCTTAAATTTAATGTCATTTTGCCTTGAGCAAAATAGAGAGGAAAATTACTTTGCAAAATTACTCTGATATAGTGTGTATATATATGTTATAGAGTAAAAAATACTGATACATATGTATATCCAATTTACTTTCAGAAGCATGAATCCTTTCTGGATTTAATTTCTCTGACTTATAGTAACCATCTACCTTCTAACAGAATACCTTTAATAAGAGTAAATTTACTATTTCTTAAGTAATTGTGTATAATTATCATAAATTCAAGATTTAAACTTTTTTTCTTGTTTGAAAGTAATGTCAGCAAAAGAAGCTCATTAACTCCCTGAATCAAGAAAGTGAACTGTTTGGAGAAGGCGCCATGGGGAAGCCTGTAGAGGCTATACGCTGCATTGGGAGACCCAGAGTGAACTTTGGGATGTAGTGAATTGAACTGAAAGGGGTTCAACATATTTATTTTGATTGAAAACTTTTATGCCAAAGGGAATTGACCCCAATTGACTTTTTGTCAATGCTCCTTTCTCTTTTATTTCTCTCATATCTCTAACTGTTGTAATTTCCCATTAGATAGTGCAATATTGTATGCACATTTTTGTATGAGATATAAGCTGGTTATTTGTGATGACTCATTGGGGAGACTAGGCATGTAGATCTGGGAAATTTCAACATGCTCGCCTCCCAGTAGAACCACAGGGGGGATTTTGATGATAGAAACCTCTCCCTAAGTTTGTCTTACCCCACACTCCATTTATTTGCATGTATATTCTATGGGAGGACATAGGGGCACAGAGGATAAAAGGTGTGGGGCAGAGCTCTCTCTGGCTCTCTCTTGAAGCTGGCATTAGAGGGTTTTTGCAGGCTAAGCA
The DNA here is from genome assembly GCF_016433145.1 of Gracilinanus agilis. NCBI lineage: Eukaryota > Metazoa > Chordata > Mammalia > Didelphimorphia > Didelphidae > Gracilinanus > Gracilinanus agilis. The sequence goes on along the minus strand of NC_058131.1, from coordinate 221,715,294 downwards.
GCTTGGCGGGCTTGGGATTTCAGCTTAGGTATTTTTCTAGTTAGGTGAGATTTTCTGTCCCCTTCCTTCATTTCCCTTTTTTCATATATTTCCATTTTTTATTAAAATTAATTGTTGGGAGCTATGAATGGACTCTTGATTTGAGAGTAAATTTTATAACAGTGACCAAAATATTTTGTTAATATTACATTTTAACAATTTTACTTTCATTTATTACAATTGTTAGGTATCTCTGCCTTCCTCCAGCTGCTATCAGGTTATCCTTCTTCTCCCAGCTGGGATAAAGAGGTATAAGTAAATTCCTTTAAGTTATCATTACATGCACTAGTCATCTACCTCTGGATATATACCAGTTTGTAAATATATTTGCTAAGATGACTAAAAGATATAGTTCTGCTAAAAGGTAATACATAGAATACAATGTGCCACATATGAAGTAATAAGGCAGAATTAGTAACCTCTTCCACGTCCCTCTTTATATAATTCTATTATTATAAATTTAACTTTAGTTAGCTTTTGACAATTATATCCTAGGATTGTTTCATACTGAGTTTGTGGTGGACTTAAAGCCTATATTTTCATGAGTTATAATTTATTCACATTCTTCCTGATCTGTATTCAAAAAAGATTATAGAGTAAATATTTCATTTCAAAGAGAATGAGAGACAGAGATTGAGTTAGGTTTGAATTTATTTAATGTTTTATATTGTTTTTAATTTTTTATGTCTAAAAATTTTGTGAATTTTTTATGTTTTAGTTTTTTTATTTTCCCAATTACATATAAAATTTTTAAAATAGGTTTTCCAAAATTATATGTCCAAATTGTCTTCCTTTCTCTCTTCCCATGGTAAGGAATTCAATCTAGGTCACATATGTATGACCATGCAAAATATATTTCCATATTGTTCATTTTATAGGAGAATACACCCAAAGTGCACACAAATAAAATAAAGTAAAAAATAGTAACCCTTAATCTGCATTTAAGATCTATCACTTCTTTCTCTGGAGGTGTGTACCATTTTCCATCATACATCATTCAGAATTGTCTTGAATCATTGTATTGCTAAGAGTAGCTATGCCTTTCACAGTTGATCATCATACAATATTACTGCCACTGTATACAATGTTCTCCTTGTTCTGTCCACTTTATTTTGCTTCAGTTCATATAGATCTTTCCAGAATTTTATGAAATTATGCTTCTTATTATTCCCTAGAGCACAGTAATATTCTAACATAATCATACAGCACAATTTGTTCAGCCATTCCCCAATTGATGAACATCTCTTCCATTTCCAATTCTTTGCCTCCACAAAAAGAGGGGCTATAAATAATTTTGTGCAGATGGGTCTTTTTCCCTTTTTTGATCCCTTTGGAATACGTAACTAGTAATTGTTTTGCTGGGTCAAGTGGTATGCAGAGTTTTATATCATTTGGCCATACTTCCAAATAGATGGATCAATTCATAACCTAAACAGCAATGCATTAGTATCCCAGTTTTGTTACATGTGCTCCCTTTATCACTTTCTTTAACTGTCTCAAATTTGTTTCAATTTGCATTTCTCTAATCAATGATGATTTAGAACATTTTTTGTAAGACTCAATTCTACTAATTTCTCTTTTGGTTTTTGGTCTTTAATTTTGGATTTTATTTGTGGTCTTTAATTGTGCATTTTAACTATATTCTTATTATTTTTTTAGTTGCATGCTCACTTTATTTACCTGATTTTTCTCTATTTTATGTATGCATTTTTAGAAACAAATTTTCCTGTAAGTACTGATTTGAGTACATCTCATAAGTTTATATATATATATATATATATATAAATATATATATATGTGTGTGTGTGTATATATATACACAAACACACGTATGTGTGTGTATATATATATATATATATATATATATATATATCATCCTTGTAATTCTATTTAATGAAATTATTGATGGTTTCTATGATTTGTTCTTTAACCCACTTATTCTGTAGGAGTAGATTAGTTTCTAATTCATTTTTAATTTATCTTTGTTTGGCCTCTTATTGATTGTTATATTTATTGCATTATGATCTGAAAAGTATACATTTATTATTTCTGCATTTCTCCATTTGATTGTGAGGCTTTTATGCCTTAATCAATGCGTAGTTTTGCAAAGATATCTTCTACTGCTGATAAGAGCATATTCTTTTCCATTCCCATTCAATTTTTTCCCATAGATCTTTTCATCTAACTTTTCTAAAATCTCTATTCACCCTCTTCACTTCTTTCTTGTTTTTGTTTTTAATTAGAGTTTATCTTGTTCTGAAATGAGAAAACTGAGATCCCCATTAGTATAATTTTACTGTCCATTTATTCCTATAGCTCATTTAAATTCTCCTTTAAAAATTTGGATATCATTTGGTGCCTATATGTTTATTATTGATATTACTTCATTGCCTAGGGCACTTTTGATCAAGATGTAATTTTCTTCTGTGTAACTAGGATCTACTCCCCAGAACTCTATATCCCATCATTCCACATTTATTCTCATGTTATGTCCTTACCTTTGGGAGATAGTTTGTGTGATCCACCCCTGTTTCTCTTTATCGCACTGTTGGAAGTGGGCTGGTGGCTGCAGGCAGGAGAACTTACTCACGGGAGTTTATTTTTGTTAGATCATTAGGTTTTAACTTCTATTTCTTTTAGTTTATTTTCTTTCTACTTCAAGTGATTATTAATAAACTTTATAACATATAATAATTATAGTTATTGATATTAATTTAAATCTTATACTTCCTTATCTCTTTTAATTATATATAATTTTGCTTTATCTTTCTTCTGAGGTCATGATTGCTGCTTCTGCTTTTTTTTTTAATTCTGGTAATGTATGGTAAATTCTGCTCAAGACTTTGTTGTGCGTCTCTGCTTCAAAAGTGTTTCTTATAAACAACATATTATAGGATTCTCTTTTTTAAACCACTCTGCCATCCCTTTCTATTTTATGGGTCAATTTATATCATTTACACACATAGTTATGATTACTATGTATTCCCCTCCATAATATTTCCCTTTTTTATCTTGAGTAGTGGATCAATGGTATATTAGGAAATCAATGCACAGCAATTAATGACCATAGTAATTTAGTGCTTGATAAATACAAAGATTCAAGCTATTAGGGGAACATTTCACTATCTAATAAAAACTGCTGGGAAAACTAGAAAACAATCTGGAAGAAACTAGGCATAGCCCAACATCTCACACCATATACTAAAATAAAGTAAAAATGGATACTTGATATAGAAATGAAGATGGATACCACAAACAAATTAGGGAAACATGAAAAAGGTAACTGTCATACTTATGAATGAGGGAATAATTTATGACCAAACAAGATAAAAACAATATTTCAAAAAATTAAATGGATAATTTTGATTACATTAAGTGAAAAAAAAAGTTTCTGTAGCAATAAAACCAATGCAATCAAGATTAAAAGGAAAAAAAAAAACAAATTGGGGAGAATTAATAGTGAGTATCTCTGACAAAAGCCACTTTTCTCAGAGATACGGCCAAATTTACAAGAAAACAAACCATTCCTCAAAAATTAAATGGTTTCAAGATTTCTCTGATGAAGAAATTAGAACTCTCTATAATCATATGAGGAAATGCTCTAAATCACTATTGATTATAGAATTGAAAATTTGAATAACTTTGAGATAGCACCTCATACTTATCAGAGTGGTTAATATGACCAAAAGAGAAAATTATGAATTTTGGAGAGGATGTGGGAAAATTTGAACACTAATGAACTGTTGGAAGAACCTATATCGATATAACAATTCTAGAGAACAATATGGAATCACACACAAAAATCTATAAACCTATGCAAACTCTTTAAGCCAACAAGCAGTACCACTACTGAATCTATAAAGCAAAGAGATCAGAGATTGGGGGAAATGACCTACTTTTACAAAAGAAAAAAACAAAAACATTTTTAGCAGCTCTTTTTGTAGTTGGAAAGAACTGGAAACTCATGAAGTGTTCATTATTTTGGGAATGGTTGAACAAGCTGAGATATATGAGTTTAATGGAAAACTACTGAGCCATAAGAAATGATGAATGAGATGAGTTCAGAAAAACCTGGAAAGACATGAATTCATGCAAACTGAAGTGAGCAGCATCAGGAAAAGAATGTATACAGTAACAGAAATATTGTATAGTTGACAACTGTGAAGGACTAAACTATTTTTAGAAAAACAAGGTATCAAGAAAACCCCAAAGGACTCATAATAGGGGAAAACAAAAATCAAACAAACAAACAAACTCCACAGACAAAGAAGAAATGGTTGGATTCTGATTTCAGATTAAAACATATAATGCTTTATTTTCTCCATGCCTTTTTTTTAAATTTTATATGTGACATGTGTCTTCAATCAAAAAATGGGGAATATAAAAATATGTATTGCAAGAAAGCACTCATATAACCTATATCAGACTATTTACTGCTACAGGGGAGGGAGGAAGCAAGTTGCAGAGAATCTGAATTGCAAAATGTTAGAAAACAAGTGTCAAAAATGGTTTTTACATGTACTTGAAAAAATAACATTCAATAAATAGAGGCATGTCTAATATCCATAGGTTCTTTTAAAGGAAATTTAGCCTAGAAAGAGGGGCTAGCATGAAATATTTAATTGCTATTTATTAAAGTTGACTGTTTTACTTGAAAAGGAAATCATCTAGATTATAGATGCCTATACATTACATTTCTTGCCTCTAATCATCCTTGCATTCTGAGCACTATCCATATCTGAAATAGTGGCATGGATTTTCCAAGAATTTATATCACGGCATTGCTTAGGCCCCAAGGTCCTAGCATATATCAGTTCCAAGAAGTGATTTCCAGTAAAAGTCTTTTATTATTCTCTTCAATTAATTATTTGAATACCCTGGATCTTCATGTATTTAGCACCAGTCCTACATGACCAATTAATTATCCATTAGACTTTTAAAATTGTACTTGTCTAAGATATCCCAAACTCGACATATGCAAAAAAAAACCCCATTATCTTTCCCTTCAAACTATTACCTCATTGAAACATCCCTGTTTCTTTCAAGGGTACTATTGTCCTTCTAGTCTCCCAGTTTTTTAACCTTCTAGTCGCTTAAGTTCCTTTGTGGATTGGGTGCTATGTGAGAATATAAATATATACAAGATGCAGATAGAACAAATAAAATTGGAAGCGGGGAGGCTTTGGCATCTAGTAAGTTAGAATCACTTTACCTAGAAGATAGTGCTTCAACTAAATGATAAAAGAATCTAGGGATTCTAGGAAGCAGAGAAAGTGGTGCATTCCAGGAGTGAGAAGAAAGGAGGGATATGAGCCTTTGGAAAGAAATGAAGATTGGAGATTGAGATATAGCGTTGTTTATTCAAAACTTCAAGAATTCTTGTTTGTTTGGAGCATAGAATAGAGGGAATAGTGTATTCACAGGCTACAAAAATTTGTTCCCCAACTAAAATGTACCCAATTTCTTCAGTGAATATTGTGTTTACTCTATGCTCTTCACCATGCTGACTGTAATCTGAGCTCTTAATAATATCTAATTAACATGGTGCCCAAAATATTTGTCATCTCATTGGATCATCACAAAAACCCTATGAAGTAGATTCTACAGGTGTTTATCTTTCCCATTTTAGCAAAGACAAAACTGAAGCTCAGAGGGGTTTAAGGTATTTTCCAGAGTCATATAACAGAAATGAGTTTGCATGGACATCTGCCTCCCACTCCATAATTGGATTTAGGGCTAAAAAGAAACTTAGAAACTATTAAGTTCTGCCTGGTCATTTTTTAAATGAGCAGACTTAGGCTCTGAGAAATATAGTGATTTACTAAAAGTCATATAGATAATAAACTTCCAAAATAATTGGTTTTGGTAATTCTAGGTTCAGAATACAGTAATCTCTATTATACCTAGTAACCACATTAATAAATTAAATAAAGAGCATGAAATTCACTGTCTGTCACAAGGTTAACTTTCTTCTACCATCTCTTCTTTTTTTCTTCCTAATTTCAGCAATATGCAATAGGGAAGAAAAGTACAAGTAGCTAGTGAATCATATTCTATGTGCTAATTTCCAATTTCTGTATTACCCAAGAGGTGTAACACGGGTCTTTTGTTTTGTTTTCCTTTAGCTTGTTATCCCCATTTGGCCTAATCAACAAGCTATAATTCAGGAAAAAAATAGTTTCTTTGCAGTTTGCCGCATGCTAGAAAATATTGCATATAGTAGCAGGCATTTTGGCAGCAGAAAAAGAAAAAAGATAAGCAGCAATAAGTAAATATCATTAGATAGGACCTGAAACATTCTAGATGAAATATTTTTATATCATCCTTCTGTCCATTGTGACAGATAACATAAACATATATGACACAAATGTTTGCTGATTTCTCAACAAATATATTTTGGTTTGGGAGGTGTGGAAATGGATACCTAATATAGCCTTCCCAATATGAACCTGTTTCTCACCTTTTGTCTCTGTCCTGGCAAGTGTGTATATAAAAATATATATGTACCAGTTTATTGTCTGATATTTTTTCCTCCATTTTTGACAGGTAAAGAAATAAATTCTTTTAATTGCCCCTCTGCAATGAATGGTGAGTATCAGCTACAACGCTGTTAACAATGAATGCTGTTGGTGAATTGTCGGTGAATCATATACTGCTTCTGCTAAGAAGCATTACAGCAATAATTTGCTTGTTGTTTTGATGGTTGTTGTGAAAGGACAAGAAGCATCTACATGAGTAGAGTGACAATGACATTCCTTTCAGCCCACCTCAGCACACATTATCTTAGAGGAAAACATACATCTAATGAAGGAGGAGGAAAAGATGTCAAAGAGGAAAACAAAGAAGCTATCTTTGCTGTGATGGAGAGATTTCATTCAAAACATTATCAGAGGCAACAGATGACACTCAAAGCAGTCATCAAAACAACCTCTTAAATGTCTTCTTCTCATTGGCTAGAAATGTCCCTTTTATCAAATAATAGTTAAAGGAAAATCTTAATTTACTCTGAATTCCTCAAAACTAGATAGGGAAAACAAAGGGAAAAAAGGCACTCCACCCTCAGTTTGCAGTCACAGGAAAGAGTAAAATATAATTTTATCAACAGCTATAACATAATGTCCTACTGGTTCTTAAAGGGCAGAGAAAAATTTGTAAAAATATCAAGACCTGATAGATGATGTTGCTTCATCCCGTGATCCTAAGGCAGTTGCACTGAAAATAAAGTCTATGCTTTTAACTTTGCAGAATGTTCTTAAAGCAGAAACCTTTATTAACACTATTCAATACCACTTTCACAAGATTGTCAGGAGAATTATACTTTGATATGTTGCATTTCTCCTTTCTGAAGTCTTATTTATTTTATTTCTAAAATTTTAGTGAATATGAATAAACTAGAGAAAGCAAAACAATAAAAAGAAATCAGAGATATTGTACAGATTAAAATCATACACACAAAATCCAATGAATTCTTCAATTGGGAATAAGATAAAAACTCAGCTCAACTCAAAAGAAACCATTACACTACAGAGAAGGTCCATTCTCAGCAGTCTCTAAAATTTTAAGCAAGTTCAGGCTCACGATAAGGCCAGCTTCCCAGGTTTGGCTGCCATTCTAAAGTTTGATTATTTCTCCACTTCTGCCAAGAATATCTTTGGAATCAGTTTCATAAATCCCTTAAACATCCCCAAAGCATCACAGTACACTTGGATCTTTGGCCAAAACTAGATTACATAAAGATGATATATGTGTTTGTGTGGTGTATTTAATTTCAGTTTTATTTTCAATTCCAGATTCCCTCTCCTCACCCTTTCCACACCCATTGACAAGGCAAGAAATAAAAAAAAAACCATTTCAAATATATATTCATGCAAAATAAAATTTCACATTATCCATGTTTCACAAAAAGAAAAAAAAATACACTTCAGGCTACACTCAGTCCATTAGTTCTCTGTGGTGAAGGACAGGGTATTTTCATCATGAGTCTTTAGGAATTTTGTGGGTAGTCATTGTGTTGATTAGAATAACTCTTTCACCATTGATTATCTTTATGATATTGTTACCGTGTCGTGGTTTTCCTGGTTCTGCCGTCTTCTTGATAAAGACACCATCTGAACTGAACCTTGAAGGGAATTAGGCAAAAAAAGGGGGGCACAATGAGAAAGGAGTATTTTGTTGGCATGGGAGACAATCAGCATAAAAGTTGGGAGGAAGTTCTGTCCTTTTCCCAGTTTTTTTTTTGTTTGTTTGTTTTTTGTTTTTTAAAGCAAAAGCATCTATAACTTTAGAATGATGTTGCGCCTGCGCATGAATCTTTGTTTCCTAGGTAGCGAGCTCACTCCGCCCCTAGGGAGGCCTCGGATTGGGTACTCAATCTTGTGCAGGGCAGGGCTCTTATTTTAAAATAGGGTAGGACCTGGATCATTCCTGCAGGGCTCTAGGCTAGCTTTTGGTCTCAGGTGAGGCAGCCCTGACTTCTGGTTGTCCTGCTGCCCGGGAATGGTTTGCTTCCAGAGAAAGATTATTTCCCATGGTGGGAATAAGGCTTTTTGGGCAGCAGGGGAATAAGAATGGGCCGAGGTGAAAGAGCCCCTTCTCCCCAACCCCACAATCCTATGCTTGGCCTTTAATCGTATTTTAAAGCTATATTTCAAGCGTTCCAAATAGTCTAGCAGTAGTGTGTTGTCAGAAAACAGACCTGACTTTTAGGATTAGAAACTATTAAGAACCACACTTGCTTCTATTCAAACATAAGAATGATTCCAATATTCTTATGTAATTTATTCATGATTTCTTTCTGCTCCTATTTATATGCCTACCCTTAGCTCTGCAATTCCATGCACATGGATTGTACTATTGTAAACCATCCCATCCCACCTGCTCCTATTCCTCACAATATTAACCTACTACTAGATTTTAGTATGAAAACAGAATTCATTCATTGCATTCAACTACCTCATTACTATCCTTGTCTCTCTAGTTATTAGTCTAATACCAGTAGATGGTAACTTTTGTAAAGAAACAATTTCCAGTTATAAATTTGCATTTTACATAAACATTCATAAAATTAAATTAAAGCTACCATTAATTTGTGTAAGAATTAAAAATTATGAGGCTAGTTATAGCTTAATAACTTTGTTAAATCAAAAGTAGTAGTAGTAAGGAGTAGAGGGAGTAGAGTAGGAGAGAGGTAGAGAGGTACTTAGCTTTTCTAATCTGTGGCTGCCATTATGGAGCTTCTAGCTATACTCTGCCACGTGTCCAGTTTATTCCTCCACAGGCAGGCCCAAGACCCCCATTTCCTGCTGAAGGCTACTTAAAAACCTTTTTCTCCTCCCACTAACTCTCACATGTCACATCGTAGGAACCAACCATAGTTTCTTAATTTGTCTGAGTCGCTGAAATCACTGTGCTGTCTCCTGATTTTTTTTTTTTTTTACTCTCATTGCTTCCTGTCTTGTTGGTTCTTAATTTCCCTTTTTCTGGTGTCCTGATTACCTCAATTCACTTGCTGGTGTTTGGCCTCCAGATGACATCACCTGAGCAACACAGGGGAAAATGAGAAATTTACTTTAGAGATGTTATTTCTTAGATAGATTGAATATGACATATGAGAGTATATTTAACTCTCTACACCTTATGATCCTATTTACAGCCATATCGTAAAATAGATGTCATGTGTTTCAAATGTTTCATTTTATAAGTGAAAGAAGCTATTTGAATTGTCCCAAACTGGACAGGTAGCAGAATCTGACTTCTGAAACCTAGTTTTGAATTTCCTTTTACTTCAAATGTATTATTCTTTATCCTCTTCTTCAGAGTGTTGGATTCAATTAACAAAGAGTAAAGGTAATGTTCCTCCTCCTCTGACTGAGAGTAAAATGTAATTTTTAATTTCTACCCATATCTAAAAAGTAATAGCAAATAACAAATGACAGAAGTTGTATAAAGTACAAATTCCCCTAAGCCTTTATTTTTGGTTTGGGAAAAATATTTCTGGTTATCAACAACCAAAATATTTGAGTGTCACAAATGTTTGATGAGTGCCTGCCATATGCAAGGTACCATGGGAGATGCTTGAGATATAGAAACAAAAGAAACAGTCCTTTATCTAGAGGAGTTTATGTCAAGCTAAAGGACGCAATAACCAGAAAGCTAAAAAGTTGCAAAGTACATACTAGTAATTTTGGGATGGAGGATATGATTAAAAATAGTGGGAAAGGGGTCAGAAAAAAGGTGTGTGGAAACAGATAGTAGTCACAGTCATTAGAGTGTTGGGCAGAAAAAGAGGAAGACCTGAGTTCAAATTTGGTTTTAGATACTTAACTGTTTGGCAAGTCATTTGACTTCTTTATGCCTCAGTTTACTCAACTATATGTGGTGTAAGGATTAAATTAAGGAGTTCGACAAAGTGAGGAGAACAGTTTAACAGAAACTTTGCTTAATTTAAGAAAGAATATAGTGTAAGAGCAAAGTGTAAGGAAAGAGAATTCTGCACAGAAGGTTGCATGCTGGGGAGCACAAGCCAGGAGCATCAGTTGGAAACAGTGGAGAATTCTGGGAGAGATTCTAGGATGAAAGGGCTTTTGGTTTTGAGAGCTCATGGTGGAAGGATGGAGGCGGAGATGAGCTTGCTCAAGATGATCCAAGAGGCAACCTGAGGGTTTTCCTGAACTGGTGTGAATCCTGGAAGCCTTTTTCTCTGCCAGCAGCCATTGTTACTACCAAGACCAAGATCTTTTGATCATTGGGGAGTCAAGACTCTACCTGTGAGTGGACCCCCAAATCTCCCTGTCCTCACCTTTGCCTTACTGAGAGACCATACCTAAACATATTTATTATATAGTAATTAGATAGGAACTAGAGATAGAGGAAATGGGAACGAGGAACTTTGGGTTGAAGCCTGAATTGGCTTCCCAAAGGGATGGACCTTGGGTCTTAGATCCTTAGGGTGACCTACTTCCCTCTACCCATCACCCTCATCAACAACCCTGACTATCCACAATAAACTAACAGCATTCAGAGAGCAAGTTCTAGATTTTATTCATGGACAAATAGGGGAAGAGGGGCCGTGAGCAATTACTTGGCTGAAACCATCATAGAGCCAGGCCTCCTGTGGAGTTGCCAGCTGGCTAGGGGGAGGCTTTAGTTTAGTGAGGCTCTGGGTCCATCCGGACAGGGTCTCCTTGTACCTCAACATTTGTGAGAGCCTTCCCACCTTCCTCTGAAGCCTGGCTGTTAGCTAGAATATATAGTCTAGATGGAATACAAAAATCCTTATAGAGATAGACTGAAGCCCATGTAAAGGGCTCCAATTAGGGGCTGGAGGTGTCTTTATTTTATTCACATCATGCTATATTGCAGTCCTACTCTAATACTTCCTTTTAGTATGGAAGGGACTCTGGATTCTTAAAGGATTTTGATCATGGCCCTTCTGTACCTACTTACTGGAGAAACCTCAGAGATACTAGACTTAGGACAAACAGTCTAATCAGTGATGGGCAAAGTATTCCCTGTGGACCAGATCCAGGCCTTAGTTTGCCCATCACTGCCTTAAGCAATTCCCTAATCACTACATCTGGTTGTGGGGGCATAGAGATTAGGGAATTGCTTAAGGCAGTGATGGGCAAACTATGGCCTGGATCTGGCCCTCAGGGAATAGTTTGCCCATCACTGGTCTAAACAAAGAAGCAAAAGTGAACAAAAATTATAATCTTGAGTCTCTTGATACGTATAGTAATAGCAACCCTGTCCCCTCTCAACCAGTAAACTTGCAGGGGAGCAATCCTTGCAGAGATATTGCATCCCTTTTCTCTGTGTAATCCACAGTACTAAATATCCAAAAAAGAAATTTCTCACCAATAAAACTCTAGGTCATGTTAAGTAGCCAATATCAGCAAGGGACACACACACACACACACACACACACACACACACACACGCAGATCACTTCAAAAGATGCATTACTATCTAATCTATCCCTGCTATAATCTAAGAATTGATGTGATTTTCCATCTGGCCTAAAGCTGAATCTTCTTATATGTATTCTCTCTCTATTACAAAAAGAACTCCTTGAGAGCAAAGAATGTTTTCTTTTTCTATTTTTATCTCCAACTCTTAACACTGTAGTAATAATTTTTTATTTAGTAATAATCTTTAGTAAATTTTTTTCATTCATTTACGTTTATAAATAATTCAAATGCTATGCCATAAGAATATAATCTCTGGTTGGTCCTCTCATGCTGGAAAGTCTTCCAATATGATCCAAGCAATAAACTTAGGAGTAATTAATTGTAAACGTATGTGTATATGTTGTGTATATAATTATGAATGTGTAATTATATGTGCAGTGTGTGTTTACATATATAAACACAGGTGGCCAGCTTACAAATCGAAGTGGATATGGAAGGAGAAACATACTAATGCATGTTGGTATAACTATGAATGAGTACAAAGATTCTCAAAATCAACTAGAAATTACCCAAATGAAGTGACTAAAATAGCTACATCCCATGACTCAGATATTCTACTGTTGTATATATAATACAAGGAGGCTATTAACTAAAATAAAAGGACAAAATAATTTATAGCCTTTCTCTTTGTTATAGCAAAAAAATGGAAAAACAAATAGATGCCCATAAAAATTAAACAAATTGTGGTATGTGACTTTAATGGAATATTACTTAACAATTAGACATATTGAAGATAATGGGCAGCTAGATGACTTAATAGATTGAGAGCCAGGCTGAGAGATGGGAGGTCCTGGGTTAAAATTTGCTGTCAGATACTTTCTAGCTATGTGACCTTGGGCAAGTTATTTAACCCCCATTGCCTAACCCTTACCACTCTTCTCTTTGGAAACAATACATACTATTGATTCTAAGACTGAAGATAAGGGTTTTTTTTTTAAAGAAATGTTGAAGATGAAGATACAGAAAAGCATGGAAATATTTCTACAAACAGTTATAAAGTGAATTTAAAATAACTGGGAAAATAATATACAAATTACTACATAAAATACAACTTGAAAAATTGATAAGAACAAAACAATAAAAGATGAATACAATGAAAGCATAAAGAATAATTTTGGTTCAATAGAAGAGATAAAGTAAGATAGTTCTTATCTGCAAAGTTATGTCTATGTGGATGGCTATGAAATTATATTGAAATCAAATTCTAGCTCTCTATATACTATTCCATTACAAATCTCAATATTTTATTTAAATTCACCTTAACATTTAAAACATTTAAAGAATTTTAGGGTCTTGACTCTGTCATTCACCTTATTAACCATCTTTCCTAACATACTATTATTTGAAAATTGAATGCTGGCTATTTAGGCCTTTGTCCAAATTATTGTTAGAAATGTTAGCCAGATCTCCTTTATTTTACCAATGAGGAAAAATGTTTTAAGTTTTAAGTGAATTGTCCTAGATTATCTAGCTAGAAAATTTAAGAGCCAAAATAGAACCCAGGTATCATGAGTTCTTGTGCGGGGATTTCTCCTCTACAGTTTGTCTCCCACTAGTTGTGAAATACTAACATCATTATCACATGACATTGTTATTCTATCTTATAGTCAATGGGAACAGATATTAAATGCAGCAGGACTTTAGAGGAAAAAATAAAGATCAGTGATTAAATGATTAGGTGGCACATCGAGGTTTTAGGGACTATCTTCCCAATTTTCTCTTCTAAGAAATTAATTGTGAATATCCTGATCCTATTTCAGTACATGTAGGTCTTCAGGAAGATTTATACCTGGAAGTTTATACCTGGAAGAAGTCAACAGTGCTAAGATAAGAAGGAAGGGAAATTATTTTCTTTCCAAATTCAGAAGTTGGATACTTTGGAATACCTTTATCATTCTCCTTTTTTAAAATCTCTGTATAGATCTGAATATTTAGGTTGGGTAATACAGCATGTGGGGGCCCTTTGAAGTGGATAACCATCAATCAGTCAAGTACTTATTAAAAACATAATATATTTGATTTTGGGAGCTGAACATAATTATTCTGTATAAACATTGTAATCATGTATCTCTAAACCATTGAAAATGACCAGTTCTTTAAACAATATTGATTCATTTAGCAGCAAGAAACAGTATTTTAAAGACATATATCTAAATTTCAGTATTGAATAATATTATGTAGTTGTCACTGTCTTGGACCTGGTATCAGAAGATTCTGGATTCAAATACATATATAATATACATTACATATTATATTCATTATTACAAACATTTAAAAAGTTTTCAATGTTATCTTTCATATTTAATTCTTTTAGGAACTAAAATTATAAATATGTATATTATATATCAATATGAATATTAATATAGATCCAGTCAAAATACTGTCATGCTGGATAATCACAGGTAATTCAATGAATCCCTCTATTTTTTCACCTACAACATGAAGATACTAGTATTTAAAGAAATACCTGCAGATTTTGTGGAAAAAAATAAACACATGTACATATATGTATGTATATATATATATATATTAAAATGTATATGGATGCATGTATATAGTGTGATATATGCACTATTTAATATGTGCATATACACATTTACATTTGTATACTTGTATATTATATAAGCTTAAAGGTACTATACATACATATATACATTCAAGTAACATACTAAATATAGAATATAGATAGATGATCTTAGAAGCTTAAAAGTGCTATATAAAGATTAACACATTATTATCTAGTCTAATTGACCAAATATGTTGAAATATATTAAAATTCTCAACGTTGTATGTGTTTAGTCTTTTTGAAAAGCATTAAACATAGTTTCACTAAATCATTTGTAATGGGGAACTGTCCTAGAGGGATGTGAGATGTTACAACCCACTTAGGAACTCCCCAGGGCCAGTTAAGCACAAAACCCTTTGGTTTATGAAAAACAAAGTTATTTTATAAAGGAAATAAGGGAAACTGGTAGGTAGAATCCTAGTGCTCTTAAAACTAACTCCACCCAACTTCTAAGGCTCCTGCTTAAGGAGAGCCTTCTGTTCTTCTCTGGGCCCTGCTTACAACTCCCTGTTCTACCTACTTCCCCCTCCCCCCAATGCTATATGGCTCTATCCTAATCTTTCCACTAGTGATTAATAAAAGAAAGGAATAGCTAGGGTTTGGCTGCACTAAGTAACCCAAAGTCCAGATGAAAAATCTTTGGATTACCTTAGCCCAAGGGGAATTCTGGCAGATGGACCACTGGCAGATGATCTCTGGACTCGGGGAAAATGGTTTCCTCCAAATAAATTCTCTACCTTGAAGTCTAAGATTTCTCCACGAAATCTTGACTCTCCAGGGAAAATCTCTTAGAGCAAAACCCTCCTTCAGCTTGTTGGAAATTCTGGCAGTCAAAAACTCCTTCCAGCTTGGTGAAAATATAAGAAGGAAGTGGTCAGTTATTTTCAGTTCAAACTCCCACAATTCCTTTCTCTTCCCAGAACCTCTCCTAGGGGCTTTTCTCAAAATTCCCTTCTTTCAACTAATCCTGGAAATCACTCTATCCCTAACCTATTCTTACACACTGTTGAGAACAGAGGTATCAAAGACACAGCCCACAGCATTTTCAGTATAGACAAAACCAGATTAAATATATATTTTGGGAAATATTAAACAAAATGAATTAAATAGTTAAATTTAGATAATATTAACATATGGTTTTCTGATTTAATATGGATCTCATATTGATCCTTACATATAGTGTAGTAGCCTATATTTCTATTTTAATTTGATGCAAATAATCTAAAATACCTTTTATGAAGGCAATTATGTTGGGACTGGTGTCCCAGAGACTCATTAGAAATTTGGGAAAAAAATGAGATTCATTTGGGTATCTGAGATGATTAGATGAGGTCTACCATATACTCAATTAATGAACATTTAATACATACATTATGAATTGATAATAAAAGATTGAAGTAAGACGCTGTCTATTTCAAGAATCCTATAACCCAATAGCATATATGTTATTATATGTGAAATTTGTCTCAAGTAATACCTCTAAGACTTCTTGTACTTCTTCCAGACCTTCCATTCCATGTTACTTTATATTTATTTTACATATAGTTTGGACATATTTATTCATCCACCTTTTGCAGTTCCATTCTCAATTGCTTTGGCAAATCAGTTCAGAATATGTTTCCTTTTCCTCAGGAGAACTTCTGTTTTCCTTCAGCTTGTCTCCTTCTATTCCCATCCTTCAATGTATTTAGACACATGGAATGGAGAAGAACAGAGACTAAGACTAATTCTGAGAAATGATTCAATTTACCCAAATTTACTCTTTAATTTCTCTCTGGGTTCTTCTGATTTTTTATATTTCTTTTTCACTGTGTCTAAGCAGCTTTCTTGTCATCTCTTTGAGACCAGGGACTGACTTTTTTTTTTTTGCTTCTATTTGTATTCCCAAAATTTAGTACGATGCCTGAAGCATTTGTGCTTAATAATATTTGCTGAATTTACATGATTCTCTCTCCTCACCCCAAAAGTGATTCCCTTTATAGATTCTGTAGTCATCAGATGAGGAATTTTGAATGATTACACTTAACTAGCTAGATCCAAACTAGCTTCATAAATATCAAGATTACATATAGCATAGCATAAAAAGCATAATTTCATCTTTTTTAGTAAAGCAAAAGGATATTTTGACTGGTGTCCATTTTAATCTTGACACAAAATCTCTTTGATCCTTTTAAAATAATTTTGTACTTATTCACACTTTTTTTATCAACTTATTTATTTGTTATTGTGACTTCCCATTATTAATTGGGATCAAGTTAACATATATTACATATCTACCATGTGCTAGATACTGTTCAATGCTGATAGAGTACAGATAAACTGTCTTCCTTTTAAATATATACATATATACACATATATATGCGTGCATATATATGTGTATATTTACACCTACACATATACACATACATAGTTAGTTAGTTGTTATTCCTGTTGACTCCTTAGGAGCATAGGGCCTCAACCATCTCACGCCAACGGACTCTGTTCTGGGCAACTTCCCCAGCTGGGCCCATGTCATTCCGACGGTCTACACATACATAGAAACATTTAATTCACACACAAGCAGAGAACTGTTCCAAAATGTGTTGCCATTGCTTTTAAGTATAGTCCATGGAGTTATTTGTGAATAATTACATTTTTAGGTCCTTAAAATAACTTGGGCTTTGAACATATCAATTTTAATATCTAATTAAAGTGAATAATAATATGAGTGATTAAGATTTACTATATTTTAATGTAATCCAAAATAGGAATTCCTTGATAAGAAAGCCATTACATTTTTTGTGTAGTCGTTATCAGTTGATAAACATTCATTTCCGACCTTTTATGTGAAAGTTCTGTCCTAGTCACTGGAGTTTTCAAAGCTAAAATGAAATAGTCTTCTCTCAATCATCTGACTTTCCACTAGGAGAGATATGCACATATCTACATATGGTATATGTATGCATACATATGTATGAATTTGCTTAATACATGTGAATATACATAATAGAATATCATCAAGTTATTTCTATTCTAGATTATAATATAACTTGGAATAAACCTCCATTTATAATATTCTTCTTTATGGTTTACTACATCCTAAAAGCAATATATTCAAAGTTTGATACCTTTTCTAAAGACCTACAAATGAAAATGTTCATCAGTATGTTTGTGAACCATATTTAAAAAATGAATTTTGTGCTTTGTGCTTTGAAAGCAAATTCTTTAATAAAATGCTGCTTTTATTCTTATTGATACAACAAAGAAAATATTCAATATGTACAATCTCCTTATACTCTGTTATTTTGACAATTGTTATGAAGTCACCCAGAAAATTACAACTGTCTCTGAATAGCAGCCTCAGCTCCTTCCAAATTACTGACCTAAGTTGCATTAAAAGTAATATAGGAAAAAAGTAGTTCAGAAATAGCCCTACTCTCTGCAGTAACAGTTTTGATGTATAAAGAAAAAAGTCCTTATTACTGAATCATCCCAACAATGATGATATAATAGTCAATTACAAGTAATTCATTGTGCTTATATTTCCAAGCTCAAATAAGTAGCCTTAGTGATTCTTTTCCTTATAAAATGTTTATGATTGCTCATGTATTAATGCCTTTTTTTGCAGCCATAGAATGTCCAAAATGCAATAATACATAAAATGTTAAACCAATTATATACCATTAATTGCTTTTATGGATGTACATGCTCTATTGTTGCAACACTGTTTAATAGCATATAATATATGCAAAATGTTTTATGACTACTTTTTTTTTTATTCCTCACTATGCAAAATCCACCTTGCTATATTAAACACAACAAAACTGTTACAGTTTCACTGACTGTAGGTAAAGTAATGAGATGAAATTTGTGTATCTTATGTAAATTTGCTCCTTCCCACACTCCAAACTCAGGCCAGCAAAATACCTGTCTAATATAACCATTCTCTACCCTCTACTTTGAGGGAAAAGACTTGTAATAAAAAGCTGCTCAGATTGTTAAATTTTATGGCTTTAAGATTACTATAGATCACTTCATACTGGATGGCTGAGTAAAAAGTAAAATATGAGCAAAACTCTTCCTCTTCACCTCAAAATACCTAGAAATTGGCCAAATACTTGAAAAGAAATAATTTAAAAACAGAAGGCACAAAACCTCCTGCCACATACTAAGGTAAAGTAAAAAAGATATGTAATTTAGAAATAAAGTGTGCTACCATAAACAAATGAGTAAACACAAAATAGTTTACATGGTAGATCTACGAATGAGAGAAAAATTTACGTCCAAACAAGATATATAAAAGAGTATAATATATAAGATAAATAACTTTGATTATATTAAACTAAATTAAAAGGTTTTGCACAAACAGAACCAATACAATAAAGGTCTAGAAGAGAAACAATATACTGGGGAGAATATTTTTATAATAAATATCTGACAAAGGTAAATATATAGATAACTGAGTAAAATTTATAGGAATACAAAGTACCTTAAGGTTGACAAATGGTCAAAGAGTATTAAGAAGCAATTCTCAGATGAAGAATTTAAACTATCTTTAGTCATATGCAAAAATGCTCTGTCACTATTATTTAAAGAAATGTAAATTAAAATTACTATGAAGTGCCACCTCATGCCTATCAGACTGGATAATATTACAAAAATGATAAATTTTGGAAAGATATGAGAACATATACACAATTAATGGAGCTGTGAAAAGATAGTCATTCAGGAGAACAATTGGAATCATGCCCAAAGTATCATAAAACTGTGTGAAGCCGTTCAGCAGCTTCACGAAGATTCCTAGTGGGTTGGACACTTAGAAAGGGGAACCAAGGACTGAGTGAAAATGGGTTACAGGTTAAGGATTAATGGAAAGAGAACATAAGGCGAGAATGAAGACACACAGACACAGAATGTTTTGGCATAAGGTAGACAGACAGCAAGTAAGCTCTGATGGTCAAGAGCTTCATGGTTAGGAGCTCTGATGGTTAAGAGCTCTCTTGCCAACTGATGTCTTGTCACTTTTATTGGGGTTACAACAGTATGGGGGGAAGGGGAGAGGCTGGTGGCCTGATACATTAACATTATGAGGTAATCATCATAAAATGCAAACTGCCAAAACCTAAAACAATAAGTAGAGCTAAGATCAGGATCCAGGGTGGATATGGCCTAAGGCATCTACTGATGTTTGATACCTATGTTAATTGATCATTGAAGGAAAAGTAAGGAGACTGAGATAACTGACTCTCTTCTGGGGTGTAGCCTTAGGGAAGGGCTAGGGATTTGGCAAGGTCCACATTCAATTTGACTCAAGATTGCAGAGATCAATCATTAGCAGTATAAGAGTTAAGTTTTTGAATACTTCTTAAAATAATATCACAATTAATGTATACCTGGATTGCTACACTGTGCATACCCTTTAACCCTCTAATACCACTAAAAGATTGTATCCCAAAGATGTCAAAGATAGGGGAAAAGTACCTACTTGAAAAAATATTCATAGCACATCTTTTTTTTTTTTTTTTGTGGTGACAAAGTACTAGAAACTGAAGGGCTGGGCATCAACTGGGGGTTATCTGAACAAGTTGTGGTATATGAATGTAATGGAACACTATTAAATCCTAAGAAATTACAAATAAGAAAATCAAAAAATATCTGAAAATATATGTGAAATGATGTAAAGTCAAGTGAGCAGAATGAGATCAGTGTGCATAGTAATAGCAACAATATATGATGATGAAGTATAAATGAATCCTTATTAGCACTGCAAGGATCGAGAACATCAAGAAACTCATGACAAAAGAAGACTATCCACTGCCAAAGAAAAAAATGATGAAAGTTTAAATGTGGATGGAAACATATCATTCTTCACTTTATTTTCGTCCATGAACTTTTCTCTAGGGTAAATAACATTCATCTTCTTTTGCAACATAATGAACATGGAACTGTGTATTGTATAACACATGTACAACCTATATCATCTTTGGATGTGGGAGAGATGGGGAGAGGGAAAGAAAATGGATTGCAAAATGTCAGAAAATGATTATTTAAAACAGAAAATGTAAAAAATAAAATAAAAAGAGGGGGAAAACAAACTGTTCCAAGAAATAGCTATAGGATCAATTCAAGAAATAAGCAAAAAGAGAGGAGATGAAGTAACCAAAGAAATTTCCAGGGATAAGGAAATGTATAAATGTATATAAATTCCAAAAGGTAATAAAATATTGAAAAGAACTGAAGTTGGTGAAAGAAAATGAAAGTAGAGATAAAGAATGAAGTTAAAACTTTAAATGTAAATTATGAAAAAAATATGCTTTAGAAAAGGTGGAATACTTTAACAAAATTGAGTTATCCTCGAAAACAGAATAAAGGACCTATCTAAAAAAATCAAGATGACATTAAAAACTTACATAGCAAAATGAACATACATTTAAATCAGAAAATCACAAGATATCTCTAATCACGATATCCAACATCCAAGATCTCCGATGGAAAGAACATTATAGGTAATTTGGCTTTCACTTTTATATGTAAAGAAATGTAAAAGTGTTACTATAAAATGCATATTTCTGTGCTCATCATATGAAAGAAGACACCTATTGTACACAATAGAAAAATTCATGGAGGAAATAAAGTGAAGAATGGTATACTTCAATTACATCCAGACTCTATCAGTTCCTTCTGTGGTGGTGGATAGACTGTCATCATAGGTCCCTTGGAATTGTCTTAAATTTTTGCTTTACTAATAATAGTTAAGTTATTCACAGTTTATTATCATATATTATTTCTGTTACTGTGTACAGTGTTCTCCTTTTTCTGCTTATTTCACTTTGTATCACTTCATATAAACCTTTCCATATTTCTTTAAGATCCTCTGGTTCATCATTTCTTATGGCACAATTTCTTATCTTTAAGACATGGCTATGACACTGAGTTCCCAGGCAGTATTCCAGTGGATCAGAAGCTATGGCAATTCCTTCCAAGCTAGATAGACTTCAGGATTGGACTCAAAAAAGTCCTATATGACTATCTTCCCCATATTAGTCCAGTAAGTGCAAAGAAGTTTGTCACCAAAAAGTAAATTATGTGTTTTTTTTCTGTCAACTGTGGTTTATGAATACCAACCACTAAAGTATCAAGAGATTTGATTTGTGTATAACTTTAACATTGAAAGATTTTAAAACAATTCATTATTTCTCAGATGAACCTCCAAAAGTAGGGAATATTACTTCCTTAGGCAAGGTAATGGTAAAAATAGATGCATTATAAAGATGCTAAATGGGAGACTCTTTCAGGCCTAAATTCAACTTACATAATCAAACATTATTTATACTTAGTATCAACTCATATAATTATAAATTTTAGTACCTTATAAAAATTGAAGACATAACAAAATTGTAATTGCACAAGGCTTTGATATGTCTTTTTTTTTTTTTTGATAGAAAGTAACTAATAAGAATCAGAGAATGGTTAGAGTTGAAAAGTCGTTTAGTCTAGGGAGAAATTTATAGATTGTCTTTAAGACAAAAGGAGGAGGATTTAGATACAAACACTGGGAGAAGATTCTGGAAGGAGAAGAGGATCTTGGGAGTTGGCTGTTTGTAACTGTCACTCCTGATCTAGCTTTCCACTGAGCTGGAAGGAGGATCTTTGGTCTGGCATTCCCTTGGTAGAACTAACCTTGTGGAAAGATTAGGGATTCCTGGGTTGGAGAATTGCCTTGGAATAGACTGCCTTTTCCCTGGGGTACAGAGATCAACCTGTCTGAGATGAACTGGTCAGAGATCAACTTGGCTAAGGTAACCCCCAGGGTTTTGGGGACTTTGGGTTACCTCAGAAGCCAACTCCAGGCTTGAGAGTGGATTCAGGCTAAGAGTGAGTCCTGTCTCCTCTGCCTTCTTAGGGACAATCTGGGTAGTTAGATTAGCAGAGTCAGAAAACATTTGGGGTTTTAGATAAGAGTAGGGAGTGGATAGGCAGGGCCTACAGAAGAAACGAAGGGTGACCTCTTGCCAGGTGTGTAGAAATTAGGTTGAATCTACCCTTTTCCCTTACTCCAATTATCAAAATAAACTTGATTTCTAAAGTCCAAGGGTTTTGTGCTTTACTGCCCTGGGGAGGTCCCTAGTCGGGTGTTTCTCATCTCTCATCCATCTAGGCCTTTCCCAAACAATCTACCTCCATTTGGAGGTAGCCATCTCTTTCAGTTCAAGTCTGTGCATCAGAATTAATCTTCAGAACAGAACCATGGACAAATGGTCATCAAGACTCTTCTTATCGTCAATAATCTATGAAAAAATGTTCTAAATCACTCTTGATTAGAGAAATTCAAATTAAAACAACTCTGAGGTATCACTTCACACTTATCAGATTGGCTAATATGGCAGTAAAGCAGTGATGGGCAAACTACGGCCCACGGGCCAGATAAGGCCCCCTGAAATGTTCTATCCCACCTGGTGACATCATTCCTAATCTGACGAATACAATGAGTAGGATACAATACAATGAAACTTCAAAGGAGTTGCCGTAGAAACAGACTGACAGATGAGCATTTTCTTTCCTTTGGCCCCCTATTTAAAAAGTTTGTCCGTCACTGCAGTAAAGGAAAGTGGCAAATGTTGAAGGAGACGTGGCAAAATTGAGCAATAATACTTTGTTGGTATAGTTGTAGACTGATCCAACCAATCTGGAAAATAATTTGGAACTATACCAAAAGGGCAATATAACTGTGCGTACTCTTTGATCCAGTAATACCACTAGAGGGTCTGTATCTTCGAAAGATAATTTTAAAAATGGGGAAAGGACCTACTTGTATGATATATATATATATATAAACTTTTTGTAGTGGCAAAGATTTGGAAATTAAGGGGATGCCCAACAACTGGGAAATAGCTGAACAAATTGTGTTACATGTTGCTGATGGAATACTATGTTATAAGAAATGATGAGCAAGATGATTTGGGGGGAAAGCTGGAAAGATCTGTAGAAACTGATGCAGAGTAAAATAAGCAGAACCAAGAGAACATTTTACACAATAACAGCAATATTGGACAATGATTATCTGTGAGAACTTGGCTACTCTCACCTAGCAATGATCTGGAACAATCCTGAAAGGCTTATGATAGGGAATGCTTTCCACCTCGAGAGAAATAATTGTTGGAGTTATCATTGACATCAGTGTATTTATAGGTTTTTTTTTTTGGAGGGGGAGTAGTTTTTGGTTATGTATGACTTTGCTCTTATGACAATGACCAATATGGAATTGTATTTTTCATGATAATACAAATAAAATTTAAAAAATACTCTTAAAGATAAACAAAAGAAAAATTAAAATTTGATAAGGAAGTTATAAAAATAGATGTGTTGTATACTAAAAATATCCTCTGAGGAATATGAACAAATACCATTTCTAATCTACAAGAGAAATTTTGGGGAAAAAATCACATTTAAAATCTAAACAATTAGACTGAATGATGAATAATCAAAGAATAAATCATGTTTCCAGGTAGATTTAAAAAGGGCTGTTATATATATATATTTGAAAGTATGATATATGTCTTCTTTAACAACATAATGGATATCAAATTATGTATTTCATGATAGCATATGCATAACCTATATAATTTTGCTTGTCTTCTTGGGGAGAAGAGAGGTAAGGGAAAGAATTTGGATGGCATAATGTCAGAAAACAAATGTTAAAAATTACTTCTGATAGCAACTGAAAAAAAATATAATAAAGTCTTTTGGGGGAAAAGTGAGTGTTACAGAAACCATTTTTAAAAATAGGGAAAGAAAGTAATGAAACCTGGTTACCAAACTCCTTTCCTGAGACAAATATGGTGCTGACTAGGGAGAAATAACACTCAGAACAAAAACTGTGGGCATATCCTTAGTGAATGTTTCTATACACATTAAATAAAATATTACCCAAAATGTTTATAGCAATATGTTAAAATATTCACTGTACAATGGGTTTATTTTTTTTAATTTAAGGATGGTTAAACATTAAGAAAATTATCGATACAGTTTGTAAAAATAATACATATCATGTGCTTACATCAGCAGATTTATGAGGAAAAAACTTTGACAAGATACAGCAACTATCTCTCTAGCTAAACAAGCAATTCACACACACACACACACACACACACATACACACACATACATACAAATAAACCCATTATTAGAGGTGACAGTGGGAAGACAGGCTATTTCAATTTGTTTTGAAAAAAAAACTATTAGCAATTAAACAGCAAAAATTACTCAATTGTTAATGATCATCAATACAAGGTTTACACTGTGAAATCAATCCAGATCTTCCACTCAATGAAATTATTAATTTTAAGACATTCTCAGGCATAGAGAAATGCTTTTAGAAGTATTAGATTTGATAACAAGAAGCCAGAACAAAAGTATTCTAGAATAATAGGTGAATGTATTAACATTTTCTGATGTATTAACATAATATACATTTGTCTAACTTTTTATATATGTGCATATATATTCTTTATGTGTATATATACACACTATATACATGCATATAGGTAAACATATATGGCTTTCTACATTTCTATTAATGTAAAGGCTGAAAGCTCATATTTCTCCATTTAACCAATTAATCAATTGATCATAAGTAAAAATTAGGTGCAAATGAGTTTTTTATATATTTGATAGGAATGAAATATATATTTATATATTTGAAATATATATTTATATGTTTGATAGGAATGAAATTTTTCTTTGATAATGGGATAAAGATAGATGATATCACAATAGCTTGTGATTAGTCCAAAGACTTAGACACATATTTGAGTCTATGTATAGAACAAAAAAAATCAGTTAAAAATAGGAAATAACAGCATAAAGTAACAGTTTAGCAATAGAACTGCTCCACATAAACTATATGGAACCATTTTATGCTCTAATAAGATAGCATAACCTGTCAGGTAAATATATGATATTAAAAAATCCACCATCCATCATGATTCCCAATAACTAGCAGTAGTAGTAACAATATCTGGCAAATAACAATGGCTAATGCCAGTCTATCAAAAGTAGAGAGATGCATAAAGGATAAATTAGGCATAGCATGAAGTAGTAATTTCAGGATTCTACAAAACATAAACCCTCAGATTCTTTAAAAGACTTACATCTAAGGGAAATGTCATGAGGACTCCATAAAAGGATACATGGACTTCAAGGAACCAGGAGTATGTTTTATTATTCATATGGACAATTATGCTTATGGTTTTCCTAATATTGAACCATTCCTGGATTCCTAGTATAAAACCTACATGGCCATAGTGATATCCTTGTGATATATTGTGATATATTGCTGTAATCTTTCTATTTTTTATTCAATTTTTCAAATCAATATTCATTAAGGACATTGGATTATAGTTTTTTCTCTTTGTTCTTTGTGGTTTAGATACCAAAGTCATATTTATGTAATAAAAGGAATTTGGTAGAGTTCCTTCCTCAGTTATTTTCCTGAATAATGTACATAGTTTTGGAACTAGTTATTCTTTAAATGGTTGGTATAATTGACTTGTCGATATATCTGGGGCTGCTGATTTTTTCTTAGTGAATTCATTGCTGAATTGTTCAGTTTCTTTTCTTTTTGAGATGGAATTATTTAAGTATTTTATTTCTTCTGTTAATTTTAGTAAATTATATTTTTTAAAATAGTTTTATTTTTCACTTATTGCCATATAACTGGGCAAAATAACTCCTAATAATTGTTTCAATTTATTCTTAATCAGTTATAATCTTGCTCTTTTCATTTTTAATACTGGTAATTTATTTTTCTTCTTTCTTTTTTGATCGAACTAATCAATAGTTTATGTCATTTCTTAATTTTTATTAATAAAACCAAATCCTTGCCTTTTTTATTGGTTCAATAGTTTTCTTACTTTCAATTTTATTAATACCTCTCTTGATTTTAGACTTTCTAATGTGATGTTTAATTGGGGGTAGGAGGTTTTAATCATTTATTTTTTTTCAGTTGCATACCAAATTCATTGATCTGTACTTTGTTTTATTGATGTAAGAATTTCGAGATTTCCTTTTTCTTCTAAATAATGATATAGCTGCATCCCAAAATTTTGATATGTTGTTTCTGTGCAAATGGAATTAGCCCATCATCATTCATTATCATCATCTAGCCATCAAAAATAATGTCACCCCACCCAACTTAGAATTAAGTGGGGAGGGGAAGGTCTATTATCCACACATGACAATAAGTAACAAATCAAAAACAAGGGACTGCCTTTTGGGCAGTCCAAAACAATGTTGAGGCTGCCATTTGTCCACTTGAAATTGGAGGTAGATACAGGAAGTGACGAAAGATGCTATCTTTTAAATATATGGTAACTTCCTGTGGAGAGAGTTGGTGCTTTGAATTTGGTGTAGAAAGATCTCTGGTGAGACCTTTGACTGCTTCCCTCTGAATTGTCACATGGGTAAGTTAGGCTGACTTCCTTTCTCCTCCCTTGGAGTTTCTGGAGGCTCTACCCTCAAGGAGGCCTCTCTTGCCTCCCTTATTGGAGGAGGCCTTGTGGCTAGAAGCCTTGTTTAATTAACTTCTGTACTCCTTTGCTGGGGCCTCTAAATTCTTACCTGATCTGGACCTCTAGTCTGGGCCACAGTCTCTCTCTGTCAATTTCCCTACCTTCAACCTTCCTAATTGTAAATAAACTTCCATAAAAGTCATCTTGACTTGGGTCTATTTTAATTTGAAATTGTGTTAATCCAATTTCTGGCAACCATACCTTAAACATCTGGTTTCCCCTCTTCCCTTGTTATTCTCTTTAATGAACTTGTTGATTGTTTTTTCAATTTGTTCTTTGACCCACTTGTTCTTTAATATAAAATTGTTTAGTTTCCAATTAATTTCTATTTTTTCCTCCAGTTCAGTGTGATTATTATAGCATTATAGCCTAAAAAGGATGTATTTAATATTTCTGCTTTTCTGCACTTCATTCTTGGGCTTTTATGTCCTATTATATAATCAATTTTTATGTTGGTGTCATGTACTGCTGAGGAAAAAAAGCATATTCCTTGTTAATACAATTTTCTCCAGGGATCTATCATGCCTATATTCCCCCTAAAATTCCCAATTTCCTAATTTCTTTCTTGTTTATTTTCTGTTTGATTCATCAGATTCTTAGATGGGAAAGTTAGCATTTTCTATAATTAATGTTCGAATGTCTATACTCTTAAAACTCATGTACTTTTGCCTTTAGGAATTAGGATGTTATATTACTTGGTGCATATATATTTAATATTGATATCACTTAATTGTCTGTGGTTTCTTTTATCAATATGTAATTTCCTTTCTTATCTTTTTTAATTAGGTTAATATTCACTTTTACTTTGTCTGAGACCATAATTGCTACATCTGCTTTTTTAAACTTAGTAGACTTTGCTCCAACCATTTACCTTTTCTCCATGTATGTCTCCCTGCTTTAAACAAGTTTCTTGTAGACATCATATTGTAGCATTCTGGCTTTGAATCCACTCTGTTCTCCTCTTCTATTTTATGAGTGAGTTCATCCCATTCACATTCAGAATGATGATTACTAACTGTGTGTTTCCCTGTACCTTATTTTCCCACTGTTTATTCTTCTCTTTTTTTCCTTTAGGTCTTTCCCTGTTCACATTTTTTTTTTTGCTTACTTACTCAACTCCCTGAGTTCCCCCTCCCTTTTCTTTTATCTTTCCCAACTTTTTTTTCTTTTCCTTCCATCTCTTCCATCCTTATCAAGTAAGATAGGTTTCTTCAACTAATTGAGTACAGATATCATTCAAACTTTGTGTCAATTCTGATGAAAATAAGGTTCAAATAATGTTTGCCACCCCCATCATCCCTTCCACTATACTTATTCTTAATGCTTCCTCATATGAGATAATTTACTCTTAACTTTCTCTCCTTTTCTCTTTTCCCAGGGCACTACTCTTTTTTTATCCCTTATTTTTTTCGACATTTTCCATCATATTCAACTTATTCCCTTCTCTCTGTCTACATGTGCTCCCATGTGTTGTCCTAATAGTGATAAAATTCTTAAATATTTTTAGTACCTAAAATTCTATAAGTATTTCAGTATCTTGGGTACTTCAGCTGACAAAGATATCTTAAGAATTTTACTTATTTGCCTTACTACTAATAAAATAATCTGCTTCATTAAATTAATACTGATAGTTCAGGGCAATTATAAACATAATAAAAGACATTAAAAACTTGTTAACCCTTGACACAATTGACTTTATACCATTAAAATAATCTGTTGTTTTGTCTTTGTCATGGAAATTTTTATCCCACTGCTCTGATAAAGACAATTTCGGTAAACAAAGTCAAAAAGCCAAATTTCTCCAAGTTAAGGTAGAATTTAGAGTTTATTGGAAGAGGGCCAAGTCTCCCAGATAAACCTGGAATTTCACACATGTTACATATTTGGACCCCAGTGAGAGACAAAGCCAGGCAGCAGAGACCTGGATTATATACAGAGTGAATATTTCCAAACAAGGTTGATGACTTATATCTTACATACAGCATTGTGTAGATAAATCTTTTTTAGAAACCATTACCCAACTACACAGCTGACTGGTGGTTTCATATAGGAAAACCCATATTTGTCTTAACATCAGATCACAAGACAACACTCTCATTAAGAATACTGATGACCATTATCTCAGGGCTCATCTGATCTGTTGGGAGGATGATTATTTTTAAATAGGAAAGGGTGAGCATTCTTGCACCATACCAGGACGTGACGCAGTATTCTGGGACCTGAAACTCAGATGATCAGCATCTCATGATAGAAGGGAAATATGACTTAGGGAGGGGTTGGAAACTCCCTTAGAAGCAGTTTTATGCTTTAGTTAGAGGTCCTTATAAAATTATGAATTCTACTAATTGTAATTAAGATTATAATGGAATTATACTAATCCCTTTAGAATCACAATACTTATTAGGTTTAAACTTATCACTATCACTTAAATCAAATATGGGGGTAGAGATCTTTTTTCCCCAACATCTCCTTGACTCGAATCATTCCCCATTCCAGTTCATCTATGACTCAGATATCAAATTAATCTTATTAAAGGTCAGATAAAAAGATGCCAGCCATTCTAATCAACTAAATTCAAGGAATTCTTATCATCCCTATAATTATTCTTTTTGGCATTCAACCTTCACAATCTGGCTTCCTTCTGTCTTTCCAGTTTTCTTATATGATATTCACTCCCTCATACTCTGGGAATCAGTGATAATTACCACTTTGCTTTTTGTCTCACAAAACACACCTTTAGACTGGGCATTTTCATCAGCCATTCCCAGGCCTACAGTAGGCTTTTTGCTTATTTTTTCCTTCTGGATTCATTTGCTTCTTGCAAGTTCAAGCTAAATGTATAAACCTTCTTTTATCACTTTTATGCTGGTGCCTTTCCTCTATTAATT
The DNA here is from genome assembly GCF_016433145.1 of Gracilinanus agilis. Classification (NCBI taxonomy): domain Eukaryota; kingdom Metazoa; phylum Chordata; class Mammalia; order Didelphimorphia; family Didelphidae; genus Gracilinanus; species Gracilinanus agilis. The sequence goes on along the minus strand of NC_058131.1, from coordinate 221,685,284 downwards.
ATCTTTAATTTATCATATATACTTTTTTTTTCATAAATAGTTATTTCCATGTTATGGAAGGTAGGTGGCACAGAGTTGATAAAGTGCTGGAACTGGAGTCCAGAAGATACATTTCTTCCTGAATTCAAATCTTGTCTCAGATACTTAACTTGGTGATACCAGCAAATTATTTAACCTGTTTGTCTCTATTCCTTAATCTGTAAAATGAAGAGCTTAATTTTGATTTATTTCAGTTAATTTCTTTTTATATCATATAAAATGAAACAAATTCATCTTATACATTGCTAAGTGCTAGAAAGACTAGTTCCAGTTGTTAATTACTGTGTATAAGCAGTTATAGAGAAAGGGAGAGTTAGCTTAAGAGCTCCTGGTATAAACCTTCTTATGTTAAGTACACATCTTTTCTGTTTTCTGATTCTGAATAAAGATAACAGAAGTAATCATAGAGTCAGTTGTAAAAGTAGGAATGCTATTTGCCTTTTCTAGGAATTTATGTCAATAACAGGGTCCTCAGATGTTATGACTCAGAGAGATGACTCTATTTACCTTTATTTCTATGGGTCTTAGTTATAAGGTCAATAAATTGCTTTGGCCTTGTACTATCAATTATTAGCCAACATACTTTGAGTATGTGGGTTTTGTTAATCAGTGACTTCTATCAACTTTCAAAAGCCTATAAAAACAACCATGAACATCCACAAGATGTCTTTCATCATTGACTGGAATGGATAGGATCACTGATTCTATTTACACATTAATAAAGTCAGTTTTCAGCTCAGAATTGTGGCCCAGATATTTCTTTATTTCTTACAAAAATGAACTGAAGAAGGAATTGACAAAATACTCCAGTATCTTTGCCAAGAAAACCCCAAATGTTATTATTAAGAGATAAACACAACTGAAAAAAGCTTTAACAACAATAAAAACAACAGAATTTTGATGTTACATTTTCCATTACAATGTGAGCTATTTGAAAATGAGACCTGTCTCTACATTACTTTGTGTCCCTGTTACCTGTCATAACACCTGGCACAAAATAGGTACTTCATAGATGTTTATTCACAGATTCAGGGAGAATATGAAAACAACAACAACAACAAAAAAAAAAAACCAACACAGAAAACATGAAATGCAGAATCATTAGATTAATAATTGAGTAAGGCTATATGTGTGTATTTATGAATATATGTACATATATATCTGTACCAGAATATGTATGTGTTTGTGAATTATATTTGGTGTAATGAGAATTGGCAAGTTTTTTTTGTTGTTGTAATGATTTTTTTGTTTTATTTGTTTCACTAATTGTATACAAAATACAAAGACCTTGACTTGACCATTAATTCCTATCTTCAGTAATTGCATCAATTAAATTTTTCTAAGAAATTTTTATGTTTACCAAGATCACATTTTGGATTTTTTTTGAATCAGTATTGAATTATTTTGCTTTCTGTACAGTTTATGTTTCTGCAAAGTAAATTCCCTAATAAATCTGTACTCTAGGTTTGCCTTAAAAAATTTCAGCTTAAGATACATATTGATTATTTCTGGACCAGCTAGAAATCTACAAATTGCATTAGTAGAAAAGATCAATGGTCCATTAGTCTGACATTCTATAAAGACCTACAGCAAACATTTCAAAAGAAGACAAAAAAAAATGCTGTTCATAAAGCACCTGTCCAACTGTTCAATATTATACCGCAGGTGGAAATTTCTTCTTAACACCAGCTGGTTATCATTTTATGCTGTGAAACACAAGGATTGATGACCCTTGTAATTTTAGTCAGGTTTGTAAAACTGCACATAGTTTATTATTTATATTCACATAAATGCTCATTCCATTGTTCTAATCTTCCTAAGATATTGGACATGATAATTTCCTTTAGCGGTAGACATCAAATGAAATGATTTTCAACCACACCAAAAAAAAAAAAAGAAACAAATGAAAATTAATAGGACAAGTTTTCATGACTTATTTTTTCACTTAACCAGTAAACTGCTGGTGATATCAAATGCACAGAAAGAAATGGAAAACTATGAAATAAACATAGATTAATTTTTAAATACCATCTATCCTAAATACAATTCTTTTACTCCATAACTTATTTGACATCCAATGTAGTATTTCTTTATATAAATATTCATAAAATTATTTATTCATGTATATTTTATTCAGTAATTGTAAGGAAGATGTCCTTTATTTTCTTTAAACTCTATGGAATTCTGGGTAAATATTGGTAAATAGTAGACATTCAGTTCATACTAGTTAACTTGCTAACTGAATAATAATTATTTAGCGTTAAGTCTGTCTATATAGGAAAACACAATTAAGTGAGATGGCAATATAGCAAGAAAAATAGATGAGAGATGGAATCCCAGAGCACTGTGCTAGATTCTTTGAGATGTTAAAAAAAGAATGGTCAGCTGGCTCTCTTTATTCTCACAGTAATATATAAATAATATTATCATTATTACTATTAATCACTATGAATGGAATATGGGTTTGTTCCTGATTCTAAGCAATAGAGTGACTAGATTAAATATGAGAAATTATAATATTTTAATGATCTTCAATCTTATATCAAGTTTAAGATTTTTATTATCAATATGCTTTTCATAGTTTTGGATGCAAAGAAAAGTATTATTGCTCCAAATCATGGAATAATCTAAATTTAATAGATTTGAAGATGAGAATCACTCACACTATAATGTATAGGAAAATGGTATTTGTGAGCTGGCTACAACACAGTGAAAATAATATTTGCTATAGAAATAATTTATGGTATAATAACTGTATCTATAAATCTCTGTCTTTATTTATGCATTCAAAAGAGAATATAAGCTATTCATGTGGTGATCCACAAGAGGAAAAAAAAAAAACCCAGAAAAGTCTTCACTATGTTACATGAATTTCCTAGGTATGCCAAACTTATGCGAGGTCATGGATGTTTTATAAGTTGTTTATCAGGACAGTCATGGTTGAGTTGTGGTATGTATCACTGACATACAATCATACATATACTGGAGTATTATAGTGTGAATACTGTCAAAGGAAATTTTTTACAGAGAAAATTACCTTTACTCATTCTTAAATTCTGAATATCAAATAGGAAATACATTTTCTCAATACCTACTAACTTGAGAAATTTTATATATGCAAATATTCCAACTATTTTAATGAAGAAACATAGATTCATTCATTTCATCACAATGTGGGACTAATTTCATTTTCCTATAGCATCAATCAAAACAAAGGCAAAAGTTCAGGTCCACCTGGGGAAGACAGCTGTGAGACTGACTTGAGTAAGATTTGATTTTCCGTCATGCATTCTGCACCTAATTCAATAACAATTTTTATAATACAGGAAGGTCTGAAAGCCACTTACTACATCAGCCTTTGGCTACCGTGTAATCACTTTCCATTATGAACTAAAATTAAGCAGTTATAAACCATGAATAATTTTGTGGCCAACCACCAAGGAGCTTGAGAGAGTTAAAATAGTAGTACAAAAATGTAGAGATAATGTTATTTTTGAATGGAAATGAATTTCACCTAGTTTTGCCTGCAGGGAGAAAAAACACCAAGGGAATTTTACTATATATTATAACAGCCTGGAAGGCAACATGATCAGTTAGAATTTACAACATTTTGCTCTTATAATAAAATATTTGTGCACATAATTCAGTACAAGAATCTCTGGATGGATGAATAATGAACAAATGGTTGTCACATCTTTTTGCTGCTTTGGTTTATCCTCTGGATGGTTACTAAAAGTTACATGTATAATTTTGTAATATTATTCGTCATATTTTCAAAAGAAAAAATTAAAGCAAAATAAATTTCAAAGATTTGCTCTCAGAATTATGTTTTAATGACAGATAAATAAATGAATATAATTTTGAAAATTTCTTTTTATCTCCCACATCATAGAGGTAATGCCACAATTGGATCTCAGTGAATGCAAATGAAACTATGTTGAATTCTAAACCATACTTTACACTTAAGCATGAAAGAAGGCACAATGTAGGAGAAATAATATTTGATATATTTTCAAGATTTGAGTTGGAGCTCTACTAAAGATGAGTTTTTTGACCTTAGAAAAAACAATTCACTTTTCAAGCCTCCAATTTCCTTATTTTTAAAATAGGCATATTAATATAGATGGGATCAAAATTGCTTTCCAATTCTGATAGTCTTTGATTCTTTTTTCTCTTTCAGTTCTTATATTTTATGATCACTTCCTCTCTTTCAATCTACTTAATCTTATGTTTTCCTGGAACTATTTCTAGTGAAGCACTCCTGGTGCTTCTGTGGGCTTTTGAAAACTAGGTGGGCTTAAGACAGAAATTTGAATTAGTATATAAGGGCTTTCTTAGGATCATAGATTCAGAGCTGGAAGGGAATTCAGAGATCACTATGTCTAATACAATCATTGCAGAGAAGAAAATAGAGGACAAAGGAAGTTAAATAGCTTGCCCAAGATAATAAACCTTTGTAATTTGGCCTCTGCCAAAGATTTTCTGACATCTATATACCCAGGGCCATTTTTCTAAGATTGGTTTTTAAAGTGTTTATGAAAGTATTTTTCCAACATCAAAAGAGTTTCTCTGACTTAACTGAGATTATTTTCTTATGAGTTTTGATTCACAACAAAGTCACTCTATAAATTAAAAATATTATGGCTCACTTACCCTTTCAGACAACTAGCATCCCTTGGAGCTGAATCAGTTTCACTTCAATGTAGTCCAAGAAAAATAATACAGGGCACATCAGAAAAGTGGGGGACAATGGTTTTAGAGTAATGAATATTCTGTTTGACATGGCAACTGTCTTTGGTGGGCATGATGGTTGTTCTTGTTTTTCTGTACTGCCTCTCCCCTTTCTCTCTTCTTCACTCTGTCTACCTGGCCTTTGCTCATCTGTCTGTAATTTTTGTTAGAAAGAATGACTCACTGGGTAGGAAAGGGGAGAGATATTTGAAAATAAATATGATATTAAAATTAAAGCAATTGGAAAAAGTCATGGTTTTGGAGTTAAGAGATTTATACCAGCTCTACTATTTATGACCTATATAACCTTGGACAAGTCACTTCTCATTGACAGGTTTCAATTTCTTACTTCATAAAATGAAAAGTATAGATCAAATAATTGTTGATTAATTTAATCTCCAATAATCTATATATTTTTAGAAAAGTCATTCAGTCCCTTTTCCTAAATTTCCTAATAAGTAAAAATAGGATAACCTCACAGGGTTAGTGAGGATAGCCACTTTACTGAGAACTTGTGGCATGTTTTTCCCAGAAGGAAAATAGATGGCTACTTTTAGGATAGTGGAAAACTGGAACACATATGGATAATCTCTGTTGGAATTTCATGTTACTATATCGCTGGAGCAACCTTCTTCCTTTGGCTTCAGACAAAATTATCAGTGTCTTTAAACTTATGTAAATCAACAATGGCAAGATATTATTTGATCCATTAACATTAGAAGGTGAAGACATCCTTCACTCACACAATTTCTTAAGGAGGAGGCTCCTAGCACTGATTCTTTCCACCTCCACCTTAGGCCATTCAGCCCAAGAAAAGAAACAAAAGTCTTTAGACTTGTCATTTTTTCTTTCTCATTCTATGTGCAAAGTGTAGAGTTTCTGATTTGGCCAAGAAACTTGATTAGTGAGGATATAAGAGTTCAGGAATCCAGGCCCAATGCTAAAATTAGCTCACCTTAGGGAGAAAAGGTCAAGTGTGCCTACAAAGAAGAAGCTTGTGCAATTTGCTATGAATCTATGAATTTGATGTTATTAATGAATGAAGGAATTGAGCTTTTCTTTGAGTCCAATTTTCACTCCCTCCCCAGAGACTGAATTTATGGAGGAGGGGGCAAATAGGGTGTCCAAGAGGCTCTGGTGTGAGAAATTTATAAGCCCTTTTCTAGAGCTTTATCCACCTTTGGCATCAAACTTTCACCAAACTCTCACCCATGACTCCAAGAAGCTTTAACACGTATAGACAGGTAAATTGAATTAAGAGTCACCAAGAGAGGTCTCAAACCAATCAGTGAGTTAGGGTAGAATGTCTTCTCAAAGCATATAAATATTTCTTCCAGAGGAATGGGTAGATAAGAACAATTAGTTCCTGCCACCATAAAAGTGGTTGAAGCAGGCTGTGGATCTCTTATAGCTTGATCAAAAAACAAAGACACCAAGGTTATTGACTGCATCCCAGGCCATTACCAGTCATCCTGACTTTTTTGTCTTGTCACTTGACTTAGATGACTGGAATAGAGAGTGAAACTGATGACTGTGCATCTTTATTTCAATTCAATTCATGCACAAGTCAGGACTATGGAAATCTCTGAGGAGTTGGAGTAAATGTGTATGTAGTCATTCTTGGTATATATTTAAATTAAGTATTGCTTTATAAAATTATAGGACATTTGAATAAGCAATGTGGAATGAGATATCTTTACCTCTGCCAATATTGGTATTGCAGCAGACTTCTGCTTCTAATCTGATTTGTGTTCCCAAGAGCTACCTGACTTCTCCTACTTCAATCCAGAAATCAAGAAAAGTCCAAATAAGAATAGGATTAAGAGAAAGTTTAGATTGTGAGGGAGTTACAGAGAAATAGTATCATTCAGAGGCTTTCCCCTCTGGGGGGCATAGCTATTCTGATAGCACCTTGAAGATATTGGATAGTTTTTACCTTACCCTCAATCCTTTGTTATAATCAATCCTAGTACTTTCCCTCCTTCTCTGTTTCCCTGAATTAGTAAATCCCTTCCCTTGTTAAGAGTGAGAGTGTGAGGTGTTGTATTTTCAGGCTATATAAGCCTTATTCATACATTACCTAAGCCAAAGCTCCATCCTGGCAGATCCAGAGAGTAGTTGTGATCCAGTATTCAGGAAAGTTGCTTGAAGACATCCTGAGCACTTTGCCTATCTTGGGCTTAGGGAATAAGCCTTCAACAGTGGAAGTTTCTAATTTCTGTGATATTATTCCCTTTTTGCCAGCCAATTTAGCCCTATGATAGCTAAGTCAAATAGCCTCCATTTCTGGACAGAAAGGAATTCTGTTAATAACAGTTACCAGAAACTCAACTGTCTAAGGAGGGGGAGAGAAAGAATTCCATCCACTCACTCCCCTTGCTAGTGGTTTGCAGCCTGGGGCTTGGATCCTGCTGAGACACCATTGCTAACTGGACCCATTTTTACAATCAACAAGGGAACTGAGGAAGTGAAGAAAAGGAAAGAGGCCCTAAAATATAGTGTTGGGGAATATTCACTATTCAAGACAATAATATAACAACCAAAAAGATTATGAAGTGGTCAAAACATGCATGCATGATAATAAATAAGGCACCCTTATAGCAAGAATCTAGAGAGGAATATGACAAAAACTGCTGGGAAAATTGGAAAACAGTATGGGGAAAAATTAGATTTATATAAACATATTACAGCCTTTACCAAAATTAATTCAAAATGGGTAAATGACTTAAATATAAAGAGTGAAATCATAAATTGGGTAAACATAGAATAGTTTACCTGTCAGATCTGTGGGAAAGGAAAGAATTTAAGACCAAGCAACAGATAGAGAACATTACAAAATGTAAAATGAATGACTTTGATTATATCAAATTTAAAAGATTTTGTACAAACAAAACCAATGCAACCAAAACTGGAAGGAAAGCAACAAACTAGGAGAATATTTTTATAATAAAACTCTCTGACAAAGGTTTAATTTTTGAAAAATATATTCAAATTCCCAAATATATTAAGTCAAATTTACAAAAAGTCAAACCAGTCCCCAATCAGCAAATGGTCAAGGGACATGAATAGGCAATTTTCACATGATGAAATCAAAACTATCAATAAGCACCTGAAAAAGCATTCTAAATCCCTTCTCATTAAAGAAATGCAAATCAAAACAACTCTGAGGTATTACCTTATGCCTAGCAGATTGGGAATATGACAGCAAAGGAAAGTGATCATTGTTGGGAGGCCATGTGGCAAAATTGGGACATTAATACACTGCTGGTGGAGTTGTAAATTGCCAACCATTCTGGAGGGCAATTTGGAACTATGCTCAAAGGGCTTTAAAAGAATGCTTACTCTTTGACTCAGCCATACCACTACTGGGTCCCTAACCTAAAAAGATAGTAAGGAAAAAGACTTGTACAAAAATATTTATAGCTATGTTCTTTGTGGTGGCAAACATTTGGAAAATGAGGTGTCCATCAATTGGGGAATGGCTAAACTGTGGTATCTGATGATGATGGACTATTATTATGCTGAAAGGAATAATGAATTGGAGGAATTCCATGAGAACTGGAAATACCTCCAGGAATTGATGCAGACCAAAAGGAGCAGAATCAGGAGAACAGTGTATACAGAGACTAATACATTATGGCAAAATCAAATGAAATAGACTTTTCTACTAGCAGCAATGCAATGACCCAGGACAATCCAGAAGAACTTATGAGAAAGAATGCTATCCCCCTCTAGAGAAAGAACTGTGGGAACAGAAACTCAGAAGAAAAACATATGATCAATCATGTAGTTCATTAGGGATATGATGAGCGTTTTGTTGTTTAAAGTTCACTCTACTACAAATATGAATAACATGGAAATAAGTTTTGAACAATGAAACATGTATAACCCAGTGGAATTTCTTGTCAACTCTGGGAGGGGGGGAAGGAAAAGGAGGAATCATGAATCATGTAACCATGGAAAAATATTCTAAATTTAAAAAAAAAGAATCTAGAGAGGAGAGAGCATATGGAATTAGTATATGCTCTACATTGTCAAATGCCAGTTAAGTGAAGTCAGTAGCCATCAAAATTGAAAATACAATTTGATTTGACATTTAATACATTTTTATTGACTTGGAAAGAACAGTTTTAGTTGTATGGTTGAATAGAACATTAGATTACAAAGAGTTGTGAAATCAGAAATGTAATATGGAAAATGGCAGGGTGGAATTCCTGCAAGATACAGGGTCAAACCTCACCCAGAATTCCAGGGGACCCCCCCCCAGAGAACTCTGGGTGAGAGGACAGTTGGAAAGGAGTTAGTCAGTTGATTCCTGGGGGTTGAGGTGAGCAGGTCTCTCTGCTCTCTGTTCCTGGTTTGGAGTTTGGCTGGGAGGCCATAGTGGCAAAAGTCATTGTTATTTCTACTCAGGAGTTTGCCTGTCTTGTAGGATTAGACCTTTCCAGCATCAATATAATAGTTATTTAGTTATTTAGATATTAGAAGTGGTTATTATAAGCTTAGAGGGCCAGTTAGATATTGTCTGCCACTCCCTGGGGGGGGGGGAGGGAGGGACAGTTTCTACATGACAGTTCAGGGCTTCCCAGATCTTATCCAAATCCTAGGTATCCCCCTCCTTGCCTATCCCGTCCTTCTTTTATCGATATAAACTCCATCTTTTAACAGCTGTTCCTGGGTATTATTTGGGTATACTCACTACTGCCATTAAGCTTGGTTCCTGTCAGTTGCCAGCCTAAGAAGTCAGATCCTTCTCAGTCCTTAACATCAAGAGATCAAGCTTCTCCTTTGTCCCTCAATCAGACACGTGAGGAATATAAGTTGAGAAAGGGAATATCATTAGATTCGCCTTTGCTGAGCCTAGCTTGAAGACACACTGGCCTGCCTCCATATTCAACTGAAAACCAACTGCTTGGGGGGAAGGGTTTGAGAGCAAGGAGTACCTTACCCCCTTCCTACTCACTCAAGCCTGTGGGAGAGAAGTGAGTCTTGCTGGTTCCTAGTTCAGGTCAGTCCATCAACTTCCCAAACATCCCTGTTATTACAAACATAACAGAAAGAAGAGAAATTGAGGCTTCCCTGTGAAAAATTCTTCCCTTTCCCTCCAGGAGAAACTTCAAAGATTCAAATGCTAGCAGAGTATGAATTCAATCAGATCTTTGAGCTTTGGAGTTGTCTCTAAATAGGATACTTCAATGCATCATTGCATAGGAAAGAAAGTCTATTCATATCCATTTGCTACTTGATAATGCTTCTCCCTTAATATCTTTCTCTGAGGGAATTCCCTACCTTTAATACCATTAATTCCTCATAGAAAAGTGTGATTTTAGCTAACTTAGCAAGATTTTTCTCTTTAGAGGACAGAAGCCTTCAGATGAAAATTCTTTTGTTTTAATTCTTTAAATTTTTTTTTACAGATTACACATCAATACAATATTCAATAATCATTTTCTGACATTTTACAATCCATGTTCTCTCTCCTTTCTATACACCCCCTACCCAAGATGGTAGGTAATGTGATATAGGTTGTACTTGTTATTATACAATACATTATTTCCATGTTCATGTTGGGAAAGAAGGAACATATCTCTTACACTAGATTATTCAATTCCAAACTAAAATTCTCCTCATGGCACCAAGGTTCAGAATTATTACTTTTCTGAGTGAAAAGTATCTATAAGTTCTAATCAATTAATAATTATTAGATTTGAACTGGGTCTTGAACAATGAGTGACTTTTTGAGAGGGTTCAAGATTCAGTGGGGATGATTCTAAGCAAGGAGATGATCAAAAGTTGGGAATGCAAATAGCTAATTCTGGGAAAAAGAAGAGGCTTGCCTGAATAAGTTTCACTTAATGTAGAATAATTCATGGAGGATTAATGCCTACTTTTAAAGAATCATTTGGACCCTTCTGAATTTTAAGCCAATTTTGTACTATTTCACATTTTCTATTCAATATGTTCTATGATTCTTTCATATTGACAGTCTGCAGCTTCCCTCTTTATAAGTACAATTCAATTAGCTTTTTGAGTTGTTTACTACTGGCACTTTAGAGACACATCCTCAACCATAACTGCCATTCAGAATAGCCATCCAATTTTTTGGTTGACCAATTAGTTCAGGTTGTTTCAGCCATATAATGTTTAGAAGTTTTTTTTTTGAAAAACTATGAAAGTTTTTAAATATCCAATTACTCCAAGCTTTATTTGTTGCCAAGAATTAAGAGCACAGTTTTCAAATGTTTCTTTTACATCTGGACTACAAAGTAATCAATAATAGAGAAGCAATTTTGGTGAAATTTTTTGGAGGAGAGCGCTAATGATAAAATTAATTGTTGTAAACCTTTCTGATTGCTATACTATTAATTACTTCAGAGTGAAATACCAGTTAATATTTGGTACTCTTCAACACTTCATAAACATAAAAATACTGATCATTCAATTAAAGGACAAACCTTTGTTAAGACCTATTATGTGTAGTGTCCTGTTCTTAATGCTAGGATAAGATAAAAAAAGTGAATTATTTCATACTCTCAAGGGAAAGGTAAGAAAATGATATAAATACATACACACATATATATGCAAACATACATATAGGAATATGTACTTTTATGTATGTGCATATTATATCTATATATGGACATACATATGGCGTCTGGATCTCATAGTGGATAGTGTATTGGGCCTGGAGTGGGAAGACCAGAGTTGAAATGCTACATTATATACCTAATAGCTATGTGACCCTCGGAAATAAAAAGGCAAAGTAATCCAATATCTTTACTAAGAAAACCTCAAAAAGATCAGGAAGATTCAAATACAACTGAAACAAGTGAATGAAACAGAAGCAATAACAGGAACTATGTGTGTATGTGTTTATGTATGTATATACAAATAAATGACATTTATAAAACTGTCACAGGTTAATTTGCCTGACAAGAAACTTGCAGCTGAGAGGATTTTAAAAAAAAGAAACAACTTTGATTGCTTACATATATACATGCATACCCTTAATCATAGACATCTACAGCTATGTACACCTACAATCAGTGGAGTGCTGAAGCCAGCTTATACTGCCTGATGAACTTAATGTTAAAGATTCATCAGGAATGTGAAGTCTTCCCCTGCCCATTTTTAGATTTAATCACCAGAAGCTTATACACCCCACTTATTTTTAAATATGGGGAGGTCTGTGACCCATGTGTGTTATAGTAGGTGGTGAATCAGAATTAACTGACTGCTTCCTGGGCAGTCCTAAGCAAAACTTTAGCTGTAATTGGTCCATGTAAAATGGAAAGAAGGTTAAGGTAGTGATGAAAGGAATGCTCTTTAAAAGTGGCAAGAACTTCCTGTGATGAGGTTTTTTTACCTTCAACTTGAACTTGAAGGAGATCCAGCTTCGAACCTTGGACTGCTCTTCATTTAGAACTACCGAATGGGTGAGTGAAAAAGACTGACTCCCTTTCCTAGTTTTTCTGAGAGGCACTAGCCTCTGGAGAGGCCCCTTGTCTTGGAGGAGACCTCGTGGCTAAAATCCTTGTGTAATTTACCTCTGGGCCCCCTTTGCTGAGCCTCTAAAGCCCTACCTGTTTGGGACCAGGTAAAAGTAATTATCTTCTCTCTCTGATTTCCTTACTTTCACTCCCTCTATTTTATAAATAAATTGCTAAAAAGTCATTCTGACTTGAGTGATAATTATGGCAACCACATTTCTCACAAATTTAGTCCACCCTTTAATTTTTATACCTTACAGGAACATTTACACCTCAAAAATGATACAGATTAGGGCATATTTTATTGTTTTGATATTTGTTTAAAAAAGGAGAGAGAAAAATATTTATTATGACCTAAAAGTGTCCTGAATTTTCAGAAAACGGTTTGCTAAACATTTCCAGTCCACAAATACCCATAATTCTATTGCAAGACACAATTTGATAGAGTTGACCTATAAAACTGAAAAGTTAAAAGACTTGTTCATAATCATGTAGTTATTATAAGTCCAAGGCAAGATTTGAACACAGGTCATCCTAATTCCAAAGTTGATCTCTATGAACTTTATCACATTGCCTCTCTTTCTTAGATATGCAACCCAATGGGGGAGCTTCCTCCATCCCCTACGTGGGGTAAGGCAGGGGGCTCATATGCTGCAACAGAGGATTGTAGTTTGGGTACTTGGTCTCTAAAAGTTTCATCATTACTGGTCTAACTGTTCTCCTTCTTTGACTGACAGTTCCACTATGTTGACTTCTATGGTATTTTCTTTCCCTTCTAACCCCAATTTCCAGATTTTTGCGCTATGCCCTATTAGATTAAAGTCTTCAGGGCAAAGGCTGTCATTCCTTTATTATTTTTTTTTCTCCAGCCCTTAGTAAAGTGCATAACACTCAGAAAGCATTTAATAAAAATTATTTCATTGAGTGATTTTTATATTGCCCCAAACTTTGGAAATAATTATTTTCTATTGGTATTGAATCTATTAATACTAAGTAATTAGGAAAATTCCACTAATATTTAATTTTGATGTATCTTAAATACTAGATTCATTAATTGTGGCTATCAGTTGGGTAAAAATTAAAGAGTTCTGAGGGAAATGGAATTTAGCATAGTGATAAAAATCATGGAATGATTTTCAAACACATGATCTATCTTTGCAGATAATAATTGTGATATTTTAATCTAATCCTATTTAATTTAACAATATTCATAACTTGTTTTTATATCATGCCAATTTCTTCAAATATCTCTTACCTCTCCTTTATAAAGTTATCCCTCCTATAATTGTTTTTCAATACATAAAAATATAAAATTTTTAATAAGAGACAAAAATAGTTCAGAAGAACAAACCATAACATGCAATATGGCTGAAATTATATGAAATATTTTTTACTTCTATGCCCTCAACTTTAAAAAGAAGGAAATGAATGGAGTTTCCCAACTGATCTCTATGGCCACATTTTGTCATGATAATTATAATTTCCAGATTTATATGCTTCTAATCTTATTTTTAAAATGACACGATAAGTACTCAAAGAAAGCAATGATTATTTTAAAGTTATTTCCAGAAGAGTCATATCCAAGCCATTCCTCTGGCTACTACAAATATAGTCCAATACAATAGTGAAAAAAAAAGAGAAATTCCATCTAAAATAACTATAGGCAATATGAACTGTCTGAGGATCTACCTGAAAAGACAAACTCAGGAACTATATAAACAAAGCTACAAAACAGTTTTCTTACAAATAAAGCCAGATCTAAATAATCAGAAAAAAAACATTAGTTGTTCAAGGGTAATCCAAGCCAATTTAATAAAAATAACAATTTTATATAAATTAATTTACCTATTCAGTGTCATATTACTTTTTCATAGAGCTAGAAAAAATAATAAAATTCATCTATAAGAATAAGAGGCTAAGTATATTAAGGGAATTAATGAAAAAATATAAATGAAGGTAGCCAAGCTGTACCAGATTTCAACTGTACCATAAAGAGGCAATCATAAAAACCAATGTGGTACTAGATAAGAACTAGAGTATTGGGGGCAGCTAGGTAGCACCATGGCTACAGCAACACACCTCAAGTTGAGAAGAACAGGGTACAAATTTGGCCTCAGATACTTCTATCTGTATGATCCTGGGCAAGTAACTTCATTCTGGTTGCCTAGTGCTTGCTGCTTTCATGTCTTGGAATTCATACTAAGATAGAAAGGAAGTTGTCTTTTTTCTTTTATTTTGTTTTTTAAATAGAATAGTAGAACAATGGAAAAGATTAGGCACTCAAAATGCAGTAGTAAGTGACTTATATTAACCTATTGTTTGACAAACCCAAATATCGAAGCTTTTGGAAGACTTCACTATTCCCCCAAAATTGCAGTGAAAACTGGAAAACATTATGGCACAAACTAGGCATAGACCAACAACTTATGCATTATATCTAGATGAAATAAAAATGCTTAAATGATTTAGAAATGCAGGTTGATACCATAGACAAATTAAGGGAACATAGTATAAATTACATGTCAGATCTACGGATAAAGGAAGAATTTATGAACAAAATGACATAGAGATCATTATGACATGTAAGTCAGATAATTTTGACAGTATCAGATTAAAAGGTTTTGCACTAATAAAACCAATGCAAACAAGATTAGAAGGGAAACAAAAAATGGGGAAAATTATTAGAAGTATCTCTGAAAAGGACCTCATTTTAAAAAATACAGAGAGAATAAAGTCAAATTTACAAGAATACAAGTCATTCCCAAGTTGACAAATGGTAATAGGGCATGAAAAAGCTGTTCTCACATGAAGAAATTAAACTGTCTTTAAGTTGTATAAAAATTGCTTCAAATTACCATTAATTAAAAAAATAGAAGTTAAAACAAATCTGAAATACTACCTCAAATCTATTATATGGATGGAGGGGATATGGGAAAATTGAGACACTAACAAACTGTTGATGGAACTATGTATGAATTGATGCAATTATTTTGGAGGGCAATTTGGAACTATCCCCAAAGGGCCAGACACTTTTTATGCACTTTGACTCAGCAATATTCTACTTGTTCTATATCTCAAAGAAAGGGGTAAAAAAGAGCTATTTGTACAGAAATATTTGCAGCAGCTCTTTGTGGTGGCAAAAAAAAATGGAAATTAAAGGAAAATGTTATTTTACTCAGTCATGTCAATAAATTTGATAATTTAAGTGAAATAAGTGCATATTTACTAAAAATATAAACTGCCTAGATTAAATTTAGAGATAGAATACTTAATCCCATTTTACAAAAATAAATTGTTAAAAACTGGTTTCTACAGATGTTTGAAAAAATAAAAGGAATCAAACAAAATAAAATATAAAAATAGCAAGATTATAGCAAAGGATCATATACTATGAACAGGTAGGTTTTAAATCAGAAATGCAGGGATGGTTCAGTATTATGAAAACCATCAATATAACTGACAATATCAATAACAAAACCAAAAGCAACCATATGATTATTTCAATTTATGAAAAAAACAGCTTTTGACAAATATAACACTCCATTTAAAAACATCAGAGAAAAGAGGAATAGCTAGATTTTCCCTTAAATGATAAGTGGTACATATATCTAAGACCACCAACAAGTATTATCTCTAATGGATATAACCTCGAAACCTTTCCATTTAGATCAGGGATGAAACAAGTGAGAAGAATATTTTTCAGCCAATTTGAAAGAAAAAAAAAACAAAGAAGGAAATTTCCAACCAAATAATAGGTTTATTGAAAGAGACAAATATCTCTGAGCAAAGCTGAGTAATTCGATTTCCTTTCTCCTAACCTGACTGAATTTTGGTTTTTCTCTTGCTTATATGCCCTAAACTTTTATTTTACTATGTCTTTCAGTACCTCTTCAAAAAATCTCTTCTATCCAGAAATCAGATATCTTTACTATCAGGTCCAGGTATCTTTCTCTCTGTGGGTAGTCCAAATATCTTTTCCATCTGTGGGTGGCACTAGCTTTTTGAGGAGATAGCTCAACTTCTTAATTGGTCATGAGAGGTCTGAGGTCACTCCTGACCCTCCTTATGTTCCCCATATGTTAATGGTTCATGATAGGCAGATCATCAGAGGCCCAAGACCCCATGACTCATCATCTGGATGTGCTTTATATGGTTGATAGGCTTTCTTTTTAGTTGATCAGTTACAGCCCATTGCAAATTGCTACTTTATAGAGAATAACTAAATAAGTTGCATTAACATAACTGAATAACATCATAAACTATTTTCAACAATTCTGCTATTTACAAATAAATGATTATCCCAAATTAGTCACTTCCTTTGGTTAAATACTAATTAATTCTATGACATGGGGTCTTATTTAAAAGGATCAGGGGTTAGGGATTCTCATTCTTTCCACAAGGATATCCAGTATCTCCACCATTATTTAATATTGTACTAGAAATGTCAGCTTAAGCAATAAGAGAAGAAAAAGAAACTGAAAGAATTAAAGTAGGAAATGAATAAACTAATGTGTAACTGTTTGCAGATGATATAATTATCATACTTAAAGAATCCTACATAATCAACTAAAATAATTGAAATAATAACTTTAGTAGAGTTGCAGGTTTCAAAATAAACTTACTTAAATCATCAAAATTTCTAGATATTACCAACAAAGTCAAGCAGGGAGAGACAGAAAGAGAAATTCCATTTACTTAACTAGACAATATAAGACACCTGGGAATCCACTTGCCAAGAGAAACACAGGAATTATATGAAGGATACTTTTCATACAAGTACTTTTTCATATCTAAAAAATAAATAATATCATATCTAAATAAATAAAGTCATATCTAAATAATCCAGCAATACCACTACTAGGTTTATGTCCCAAAGGGATTAAAAAAGGAAAATGATCTATTACAAAAATAGTTATATTGTTACATGTTTGTTATATTTATATTTGTAATTGTAAAAAGTTGGTATCTGAAGGGATGCCCATTCAGTTGTGGAATGGCTGAATAAATTGTGGCATATCATTGTGATAAAATACTATTCTGCTATAAGAAATGATGAGCAAGATGATTTCAGAAAAAAATGGGAAAGATATATATGGACTGAAGCAGAGTGAAGGGAGCAGAACCAGGAGAATATTGTACACAGTGATAGCAATATTGTATGATAACCAACTATGAAAGTAGCAATTCTCAGTGATATAATGGTCCAAGAGTATTCTGAAGGACTTATGATGGAAAATGCTATGCGCCTTCAGAGAAAAAAAATGATGGAGTCTAAATTCAAATGGAGGCATGTTATTTTTCACTTTATTTGTGCGTGTATTGTATATAATGGTTTTCCTCATTTCACTTGATATGAGTTAATATAAGTCTTTCCAGGTTTTTTGTGATTATATTGTTTGTCATTTTCTATGACGTGATAGTGAGCATGATCCTCTGATATGGATGATGATTTAAAAAAAAAAAGAGTACAAAGAAGTGTCTGAAAGGTAAGGAAAGAATTAGGAAAAGAAGATTCTAAGATTTTAGGAGGTTTATCTAAGAAGGGTGAGTGGCCCCAAGGCCAGACACCACAGAGAAATTCAGAAGGTTGAAGATTCATTACAAACAAATAGTTTTTATCTATTAAGAGAGAGTATTTGTAACTTTTGAGGAAGTTTAAATTATTGGTAATTTAAATTTAAATTGGTAAAAGCTGGTTTATAAAATATTGAGGAGTGAGTGGGAACAGAAGAAATAGGGGAAATAGATTTTTCCCTAAGAGTTTATGTAAAAGAGGAAAAAATTAGGATACTAACCCAAAATGATATCAGTTCAAATGAAAATATTTTTTAAACTTTGGGGGAGTCTTAGGTATGTTTGTAGACAGCAGGGAAGAAACTAGTCAAAAGTAGAATACTAAAGGAAAGAGAAACAGGGAAATCATTAAAAATGGGAACTTCCAGAGGAAATAGGAGTAGATGGAATCATTGATCCATGTAGGGAGAGGTTGTCCTTATCAGGGATAAGTTACCTCTTCAATCAAAGACTAGGATAAAGGAAGACTGAATGGGACATAGTCTCAAAGGAGTTTCAAGTTATAGAATGAGAAAAAAGTGAGTTCTTGAAATATTGCTTTTATATGATTGGAAGCACATGAGAGAAAATCCTCTTCTGAGGACTCTCTTACTCTTATTGTACTCTCATGTCACCCTATTAATTCACATGAAACTTAAAGTTCACTAACACTAGATTTTTTTTTCTTTCACATTAAACACTTCCCACCTTGAATTGGTATAGTTAATAATTGACACAGAATTCCCAGAAGAAAGAAAACTTTTAGAATGAAGCAAGTTAAAGGGTAGTTAGGTGGGCTCAGTGAATAGAAAGCCAAGTGTGGAGATGGGGGTCCCTGGTTCAAATCTGGCCTTAGATGCTTCCTAGTTTTGTGACCTTGGACAAATCTTTTAATACCCAGTACCTAGCTCTTACCTCTCATCTGCCTTGGAACCATTACTTAATATTGATTCTAATATGGAAGGTAAGGGTTTAAAAAAGTATTAAGAAAGTTGGATTATGAATACTGCCATTATTGTACTCCTTTGATCTATAAAAGATGTTGAAATGTGCCAGGCTTCTTTGCTGGAGAATAGAGATTAACCTATTTGTTTTCCACTTCCTTGACAAAAGTTCATTCAAGAATTCATGAACTAAGATTTACAAAGTGAGTTGAGTTCTTTAAGGAACAAAATGATAGGCAAATAAAAAACCTTAAGAATTGGTATTCAAATTAAAATCACCTTTTCTACCACCTTTTGGCTGCTTCCTTTAAGGAAAGTTTAATATTCATGATTTTCTTGGGATTTCTCAAGCTGTGAAGTATGAAGCAAGACTTGTTTTACCTATTGTACTTAAGACAAGCATACTCTATGATAGTGGTTCCCAAACTTTTTTGGCCTACCGCCCCTTTTCCAGAAAAAATATTACTTAGCGCCCCTGGAAATTAATGTTTAAAAATTTTAGTAGCAATTAATAGGAACGATAAATGCACCTGTGGCTATCACAGCTCTCCTGGATCGCTGCAGCACCCACCAGGGGGTGGTGGCGCCTACTTTGGGAATCACTGCTCTATGACATTAACAGCAAAATGGCTTTTCTGCCTTTTATTTATGTAAGTTTTAGAAACAGAAGTTCCTCTTTTTTTTTTTTTTCCTCAAAGGGCGATCCCCAGCTTTTCAGGCTAGTGTTCTTCTCTACCTTCACCACCTTAATGCAATGAGAAGGGATTATTGCGAACAGCTGCTGTTTAGTCTGTACAAAATAATTTAGTAACCGGTAATTTGTTTCTTTATGAATACTTTCATCCCACGATTCATCTTACTTATACAGTTGATGAGGCATTATTCAAACAAAAACTCCTAGCTTCAGAACATTTGAGCAATGCCATTGATATGGCTTCAAAATGTGTTTGTAAACTTTTTCTTTCTTTCCTTTTTGCTAATTTTTTAAAAAAAATATCAAGTAGGGATTAAAAAACAACAACAAAAGAAAACATATTTACTAGATGGTTATAACAAATCCTTTTACCATCCACATTTAATATTTGTCTATTTCCACAGCTTGTTAATTTAAGGAAAACATACTTACCTTATTCTTTTACTGCATTAACACTTCCTATGTCAATAGATTCCAATTAAAATTTGCAACATACAACATTTGGTTGACATTTTACTCACAGTTACTAACTCATACCTACATTTGGCAGATTTGGGCTCTGAGAGAGTGATGGATACTTAAGTGCCACATGAATCACTCTCTGTTTTAATACAATGCAATTGAACAGAATGCTATATGCTAAATTATTAATAGATAATAGAAAAAATTATCTTGGGTGATACATAAAGTTATTATAGGTGTACAAACACTTTATGGACACATGCACCTTCTTCTGCCCTTTTACAGAGCAGGTTAACACATTTTACATAATATCATTTCTTTTACTTAGTCAACATTGCTATCTCCATACATGATTACAATCCTAAGGCTCTAATTTATGCTTTCGTCTCTTCTTTCTCTGCCTTTACCTTTTGGTTACTTATATATCTCCCAGGAAGTCAACATGTCATAATGAATTAGGCCCCAGTTTTGGAGTAAGAAAAACCTGGGATTAAATCATCCTATGAAACTAGTTGTGATGTAGAAAAATTCATTTAACATTTCTCTGCCTCATTTTCCTTTTTTTGTGAATTTTTTGTTCCCTGGAATCAGGAAAATTTACTTCCCTGAATTCAAATCCAACCTCAAACACTTACTTGCTATATGACTCTGGGTAAGTAACTTAACTCTGTTGCCTCAATTTCCTCATCTATAAAATGAACTGGATAAGAAAATGTCAAACCACTCCAGTATCTTTGCCATGGAAACCCCACAAGCGCTCTTAAAATGCCAAATACAACAGTAAAACATGGAAATATAGCACAGGATCATAGATACATACTTATAAGAGACTTTAGAATTCATCTACTCATGGGATCTGAGATTTAGAGAAACAAGGGACAAAAGAAACCATTATTTTCATTTTCTCACCTTTTTTACGAAACTGAGCCCCAGGAAGGTTAAGACTTGCCCAAATTCAAAGGTATTAACCATCTAATATAGGGTTTGAATAGTAATTCTCTTGACAAATGAGATAATGTATATAAAGCATTTTCCCAACCTTCAAGTATTATGTCAAGGTGAGCTCTTATTTTCACCTCTTTTTGAAATTGATTTCAGAATGTTTCCAGACAACATTTGCTCCTGAGATCTAGTCCCAAATAAACAACTCCTTTTTTGATATCTTTACAATGGAGGCCTATAAACACCTTAAATTTAAGGTGTCCAAAATGTAAGACTTTCTCTTTTTCCCTTATTCCACTAGTACTCAAATTTTCCCTGTGGATTTATACTTCCAATATGCCAAATTTTCAACCAATAACTCATTCTTACTATTTGACTTTCTCCTACTTCCTATATCCAATATGTCATCAATATTTTGATTGCATCTCTAAGATATCTCCTACTTACAATTTTCTCCACATATATAATTTCTATGCTTGTCCAGGCCTTCATCATTTCTTCTATGAGCTGATATAATATGGTCTTCCTAACTCCAAACTTTCCTTTCTCTTATCTATTCCATAAACTACTGTCAATTTTTTATTCCATTTTTTTCCCTTAAGGGTTTCAGGTCAGATTTGAACTCAGGAAGCTGAGTGTTTTTGATTCTGGTCCCATGATTCCATGCACTGTGGTATCACCCAGCTCACCTAGCATTTTTATAGCACTAACTATGTGCAGAGACTGCTCAAATATTCTTTCTTTCAATACTCACACCAACCCTGAGGTTATATTATCCCCATTTTTTTTCAATTTAGTATACTAAGGAAAATAGGTTATGTGATTTGTTTAAGGCCACACAGCCAGTAAGGATCTAATGATAGACCTGAACCCAACCCAGGTCCAGTGCTCGGCTCCCTCTACTGCACCACTCATTTGCCAAGAAGAGCAACACTCAGAGTGGTATTCTCCAGATTTTCAGTTTATGTTCTATTTTTAAAGCTTATTAATAGGAGCTGCTAGCAAGCACAATGGATAGATCTCCATGCCATAATCTGGGAGGACCTGGATTCAAATTTGGTTATACACATCCCCTACCTGCATGACCCTGGGCAAGCCACCAAACCCCAATTGCCTAGCCTAGCCATTACTGCTATTCTGCTCAGGAACTGATACCAAGTTACTGATATCAGAGGGTAAAGGCTTTTTCGTTTTCTTTTTCAGCTTATTAAACTTTTCTTTTTATAAAATCTTTATTTCTGAATCTATCCTACCCTCTCTTCTGTCTCATGAGTTGTCCTCTTTAATAATGAATTTTCTTTAAAGAGGAAAAAAAAATAGTAACCCAGCAGAATCAACCAACATATTCACTGAATCAAACAGTGTTTGAAGGAGCAATTACTTCCCTTAGTTGACACAGTACCAGGCCTGGAGACAGGAAGTCCTGGAGTCAAATCTGGCCTTAGACAGTTCCTAACTGTGTGACCTTGGCAAGTCACTAATCCCAATTGCCTGGCCCTCACCACACTTCTGCCCCAAAATCTATGCATTTTAATATCAATTCTAAGAAAAAGCTAAGTGTTTTTATATTTTTATCTTTTCCCCAATTACATGTGAAAACAGTTTCCAACATTTTAAAATAAATTTTGAGTCTGAAATTCTCTCTTCCCCCCATATGGTAAGCAATCTTATATAGATTTTACATATGAAATCATGTAAAACATTTTTCCATATTAATCTTTTTCTCAAAGGAAATGAGCCAAAAAAATAAAATGAAAGAAAGAAAGAAAGTGAAAAGAGTTTGCATTGGTCTAGGATTCATACTCCATTAGTTCCTTCTCTAGAAACAGATTGCCATGAGTCTTTTGCATTTGTTTTGGATCATTGCTGAGGATAGTTAAGCCATTCACAGTTGTCCATTATAAAGTATTCCTATCTCTGTGTACAGTGTTCTCCTGGTTGTACTTATTCCCTCTGCTTCAATTCATGCAAATCTTTCAAGGTTTTCTGAGCTCCTCCTGCCCAGCATTTCTTACTAAACAAGCATGTTCCATTACAATCAAATACAACTTATTCAGCCATTCCACAATTGATGAGTATCTCCTAATTCCTTGCCCCAACAAAAAGAGCTGCTTTAAATATTTTGTACATATACATCCTTTTCCTTTTTGTTTTTTTTTTCTTCTCTTTGGGATACAAACCTAGTAATGGTATTGCTGGGTCAAAAGGTATGTACTCTTTTATAACCCTTTTGGCATAAGTCCAGATTTATCTACAGAATGTCTGAATAAATTCACAACTCCTCCAGTAATGCATTAGTGCCTCAAATTTTCCAGATTCAAACCAAGTTTTGTCATTTTCTTTTTCTCTCATAGTATCTAGTATGATAGGTATGGGGTGCCACCTGAAAATAGTTTTAATTTGATTTCTTTAATTAATACTGACAGAGCATTTTTTTGTATGACTATAGAGCGTTAGTTTCTTTATCTTAGAACTGCCTCTTCCAATTCTTTGAACATTTATCAGTTGGAGAATCACTTGTATTCCTATACTTTTATTCTATATCCTATACTCTATGAATTTAGGAAATTCATAGGAATTACCCATTTATTTTATATCTGTATATAATATATATATGTATATATTATATTTCTATTTATATTAGGATAAAAGACTTTTATTAGAGAGAAATAAAAAATTGCATTATTATGATTACTGTGTATTATTCTCCATTCTATTTTCCCCTGTTTAGTTGCTGAGAACAACCTCACCTAATTTGTCCTCTTTTCTATCAGCCACACCTCCTACATTTCTTTAGGGTAACAGAAATTTCTGTACCAACTGATTGTGTATATTCTTCCCTCACTGACTCAATTCTGATGAAAGTAAGGTTCACATATCCCCCTCTCCACCCCCCCCCATTGCCCTTTCCTCTGTAAAAACTCTTTCGTGCCTCTTTTATGTGTGATAACTTAACCCATTTTCTTTTTCCCTTCCCCTTCCTCCCATTGCAGTACTCTTTCTCATGATTTTATTTTGTTTTTTCTATCATCCCATCATATTCAACTTACTCCTTTGCCTTTTGTCTATGTATACATCTTCTAACTGCTTTAATAATTATAAACTCCTTAGGAGTTCTGATAATCATCTTCACATGTTGGTATGTAAACAGTTAAACAATTTGGAGTGTTTTGATTTCTCCTTCTTGTTTACCTTTTTATGTTTCCCTTGAGTCTTGCTTTTGAGAGTCAAATATTCTATTCGACACTGGTCTTTTCATCAGGAATATTTCACTGAATACCCATTTTTTCCCCTGAAAGATTATGCTCAATTTTGCTGGAAAAGTGATTGCTTGTTGAAATTCTAGTTACTTTGCCCTCTGGACTTTCATATTCTAGGCCCCTGATGGCAAACCTATGACACATGTGTCAACATTGACACGCGTAGTCATTTTTGATGACATGAGGCCAAATGCTGAGGATGAAACATTTGCTGTAGTGTAGAGTAGACACTCTGTGTTGGAGGTCTATAGGTCAAAACAATAGAACTCTGGCACAGAGTGTCTAGTTCTGGGACTTCTGGGCCATTAGGGGACCTTTGATCATACTTCCAGCTGGCGGAGCAGGGAGCAGCGGAATGCCGTGGGGAGCACATCTCTGGGGCCCTGTGATGGCCATGGCCAGCAATGACATAACCACAGCAACCATCATCCAATCTACTGTTCTGGTATATCGCAGATTTCTAATTGACCATCATTACTGAGATAAGTGAGGGGGAGGCTGGGAGAGGCGAGGACTGTGAGATGGGTGCCGTTTCCCTCCGTTAGACTATTTTTTCATAAATTTCCTTTATCATTCTCATTTCATTTCCCCATTTTTCTTTCTCCTCTCTTATTTGATTTTTGAAAAAAAAATTTTTTTAGTTTCTCCATTAGTTTTTTTTTTTTGGTGGGGACTTGATAAAAATTCATATTTTTCTTGGGAGACTTTGGATGCTATAGTATTGACTTTGTTGTCTTCTGAGTTGGTGTTTTGGTCTTACCATCACCAAAATAGTTTTCTATGTTGAATTTTGTCGTTGTTGTTTGCTTATTTTCCTAGCATTTCTCTTTTCTTTTAATTAAAAAAAAACCTGTTAATATTGATCTCTATGCCTGTGGTAAAGGGAGGACTATTCCAAACTTCATGCTCTTTATGATGAAGATACGTTCTGAGCTAGTGCTGGTGATTTGTAAGTTTTCAGTTCTTCTAAAGTGGTATGACAGAGGCAGTGGCGTGTTTAATATTCTCCTAGCTTGTGCTTTGTTCTGTGAGTGACCACAACAATTCTTTCTCCACTTGGAACTGTGACTAGGTTCCCCTGATCACCTGTGGTCATAATAGCTGCTGGGTATTAGTGTCTCTCCTCACTCTGTGACCTCTTCCCAGTTTCTGCATATGTCAATACAATCTGTTTTTGCATATATCAATATGACAAGAGTCTTGCATCCAGAGCCAGCAAAGGGACCACTTTAAACTGCTTTTGAGAATTTGTCCACCTTCCCACCATCACAATCTGCAGCTAAAAGCTCCAGAAGCCTTTGCTGTTAATTCAGCTGTACCCAAGTGCTTGGTCTTCCTTGGTGTGCTGCTTTACATTTTACTTTCAACCTGTTACACTAAATTTTTTGTGTTGCGCTTCTATCATGTTTTGGACTAAAAATTATTTCACCTCATATTTTTGTGCATATGCTGCTCCAGAATTCATATCATAGTTTTTGGAGGGTAATCTATAGAGATCTGTCACCTTGACTCTACTACCCAAATTTTTATTCCTAAAATCTAAGTCTCATCCCCTTATTCCTTTGCTCAAAAAGCTTCATTGTATCTTTAGTATCTGAAAGATAAATTTAAAAAATGTAGCAAGGAAAATCCTTTACCATTTAATTTCACATTATTTCAGATTATTTACAGCATTCTTCCTCTGTGACTTCATACAAACTGTTTTCACATATCTGGAATGCTCTTCTTCCCTACTTCCAATTCTTGGAATCATTAGATCTCTTCCAAACTGTTCAGCTATTACCTCCAACAGACTACCTTTTCTGATCAGTAGTTCTTAATGTTCTGTGTTCTCAACTCACATTTTCTAGTGTTTGGGAAATGTAAGGACAAAAAACCCTCTTACTTCTTGGTGAACTCAATTAAGTTATGAACATTTTCACTCTTGTCTCCAGGATCTGAAGATTTAAATTCTGAGATTACACATATATTCTTGCTAAATGTTTTTAAGGAAAAATGAAAATTTCATTGGGATTAAGGCTCTTAATAGCTATATAACAATAACAGTAACAACCAAAACTCTTATCACTCAATATTTCTTAAAGGTCCATATAAAATGTTATTTTATTTGATTATTCCCAACAGTCCTGTGAGGTAAGTTACATGGTTTAGTTCCAAGTCTTCAAAATATCTTCATTGCTAGACTATATTTTACTACCTGAATACATTTCTCAGTTTTCTTCTGGATTTTGGGGTATTTCTGAGTTTCACATTCTAGGATCAGTGCTTCTTTATTCCCATGTTTCAGAACAGAATAATCATTTAGGTTCCAGGACTGAAGTGCAATGAAACATGTATGTATCATAAAATTGAATAAAAAGAAATTTACTTACAATAAAAATGTCAACAAGATATAATTTACTAATGCAAAAGAACTTTACTTCCCTCTACCTCTGCCTGTATCAAGACAAAAGACTTACATAAAATACAAAACACTCAAGAGTAATAAAGATAGACTTAAATAATTGGCATTATGTTTGTATCACTCCAATATAATAAAAAAGGAAATTCTAACAAAATTAATTATTGGATTTATTGCTGTACCAATCAAATAATAATGGAGATACTTTAGAGATCTAAGCAAACTAATTTAAAAATTAATTTAGAGGAGCAATATGTCAAAAATTTCAAAGGAAATAATGAAAAAATGTGAAAATGAAAGGAAATATCACTTCTAATTCTCAAAGTCTTATAAAGAATAAATTATCAAAAGATATGTGTTAAATAACTTTTGGTAAAATGACTTTCTAATATTTTATTCATTTTCATATAATTTTGAATATGTGTGTCCTTTAGATATTTCTCCTTGCTTTATTGTTGCCATATCTCAATTAGTGGCATTTTACTGATTTATTTTTATCTTATTATATTATCAATTATCTAAATAAGTACCTGAAGTTTTCTAAGTAAACTATAAACTCTAAAGCTCTATCCTGGACTTTCTCTTTTCCTTTTATAATGAATGATTTCATCATCTTTAGTGCTAATATATATTCTTTAGTAGTTTCATTCATAAGATTCTCTATATTTATCCTTTAGCTCTATTATTTGTATTTATTCCATTCTATATTTTACTTTTTGCTTATTTTACTGTTATATTTACTCACCTCAGAGAAAGACAATAAAACCCATCTCATTTCTCAACAAAGTCCAGTTACTCCAAATTATATCTAAGTTTCAATACTAACATGATTTGGGTGGATGGGGCTTTTAAATATCTTCACAGTTTGGTCTCTTCATCTCTTTCCAGTATGCTGTCACCATATTTCCCTCTGTATACTCTAAGACCCAGCCATTCTGAGCTGTTTGTGATTTCACTTATGATGCATTCATTGCATTTTTAAGCTCTCTGTCTTTTTATTGATTCTCCAAAATACTTAGAATCTTCTTCTTCCTCATTTATTCCTTTTAGAATCTGTGGCTTCCTTTGAAACTTTGGTCAAATGACATATTCTGCAGGAGAGAAATCATATTCTTACTCAATGCTCCCCCTAACCCACCTAGATGCTTCCTATTTAAAATTGCCTTCAAGCTAATCTCTATATATCTCGAATATTTCCATTTATTTGTAAGACGTCTGTACAATTGAAGTATACATTCCTCAAAGCTCAGTATATTTTTTACTTTGGATACAGTTCATTTAGTGCCTAGTACAGAGTAAGTACTTAATAAATGTTTGTTAACTCATTGACTCCAATTTTCCTCCATGCTTCTCTTATCATTCTGGACTTTTTCTTTCCTCAGGAACTTAGTCAGATGCACATTTGTGGTGGAAATTGCCCCAGGAATTTCTTATGTGTTAACTTTAAATGCGTTTGATATGTGGTGTCCCACATTGCCCCATTCTTCTATAAAACTTAAATGAGCTTTTCCCTGATCCCTAGTTAGTATTTTAAACTTCTTCAGTTTTTCTTATACTGTCCTATATTCACAAGTCATATTTTCCCACCGAAACATAAATTTTTCAGTGCAAAACCATTTTTGTTTCTGTTTTTTTCATCCATCTACCACCATTATATATATATATATGTAAACAATATATATCATACAATATATGCATAGTGTAACAAATTAAAGGTGGTCTGGACACTCAGCACCAGATTTATAAGCATTTATTAATAAAGAAACAGAGAGAGAGAGAGAGAGAGACAGACAGACAGACAGACAGACAGTGATTGAGAGGTTTAAGCCTAATTAGAATTGATTCTTCATTTGGCTGGCTAAGGCCCTATTACTTCAGACCACTGAGCCTCTCCATAGATCAAGGGCCGAGATAAACCAGAGCCTGGAAATTCCAAGTCTGGAAACTAAGAGAAATACGCCTGGGTTTAAGAACCCTTCTTGCTCACTGGATTTCAAAAATCATACCATATACCCTTCAGGGATGACATTTTGCTGGCTCTTCCCTATTTGCTAGGGACACCCATGGTGTCACTTACCCTTTGCTGATGTTCATGCTGACACCAGAGGACACTAGGACTAGATTATGTATTAGAGATCAAAGTCCCATATGAGTGTGTGTAATATATATATATATATAAATATATATATATATTACACACACACATATATACATATATGTGTGTGTGTTTTTGTATGTGTATGAGTTAATGTGTATATATATATGCATAAACATTTATGCTTATTGATTTTAATTTTTCTTAAGCCTTTATAGGTCTAGCATCTAACTTATGTAAGATTTAACTTAATATCAATAACTCTAAGTGTTATTTTTATAAATTTTATTAATAATAACTTGAAGTAGAAGAAATAAAAAAATAGAAGTTCAAAGCCTAATATTCTAACTAAAATATGACCACGTGTATAGATTCTCCTGCTGGATCTCAGCCAGCTTCAGTAGTCATGTTAAGGGAAAGAGAGAAAGGTGGGGTCACACCAAAACTTTATCCTTGGTATGTTCATGCAGCATTAGCATGCAGCATAAGTACACAAATGGAAAGTTGGGTAAGAGAGTCCTGGAGAGCAAATTCTATCCACACTATCCCCACCTGTGATTTCACTGGGAGGTGAGCATATTGAAATCCCCCAGATTTACATGCCTAGTCTCCCCAATGAATCATTACACATAACCAGCTTGTATCTCTAAAGATCTCTTACTAAAGGTGCATACAATATTGCACTTTTAAGGGCAAATTACAATAATTTGGGGATAAGAGGGAAATAAAAGAGAAAGAGAGCAAAACCAATGTTTGGTAGGCACACTGACAAAAAGCCAATTAACGGGCAATCTCCTTTGGCATAAGAGTTTACATTCAGAGTAAATGAATTTTTACTCTGCTCAGTTCAATTCACTGTATCCCAAAATTCATTCTGGATCTTTTTGGTGTAGTGTGTGGTTTCTGTAGGCATCTCCATGGCTCCTTTTCCAAAAAGTTCACTTTCTCAATTTGAGGAGTAAAGAACTTCTTTTCCTGAAATTTCATTAAAAGATTTTAAACCTTGCATTATAGGATAATAATACACTCTTCCCTGAGGAGGGTGTTGATCAATACTTGGATTATGCCGAGATAAATGGCTGAGTTATAAGGTATATGAATCAATTGCCAAAAGAAAATCAACCCCCCCCCCAAAAAAAAACAAATAAAGAAGAAAAAAATAACTTCTGGATGAAAAATAAAATATCAATATCTTATGTGTATAAAATTTAAGTAAGCAAGAATAAGCCTATAGTAGGTCTTTGAATCAGGGTCCAATGAAA
The DNA here is from genome assembly GCF_016433145.1 of Gracilinanus agilis. NCBI lineage: Eukaryota > Metazoa > Chordata > Mammalia > Didelphimorphia > Didelphidae > Gracilinanus > Gracilinanus agilis. Next base: position 221,655,411 of record NC_058131.1, on the reverse strand, counting down.
GTGATTTATATCTCATAAGTTTGTTGGACAATAGCAGCAATTATGTACTTACTCAATCAGCAGCCAGGACTACAGATATTTGCCATAGTATGAAAGAGAGAAAAGGGACTAGACTTTGAGGTAAATGGAAAATAGCATACAATAGTCTGATTTAACCTTCATTCACAGGGTTAGGGGAGTCAAAATGGTAGCCAAACTGAGGTATTTTGTCTGAATCTGGCACAGGGAAATTCTGCATCTAATCTTGTCAAACAGCCACTTCCTCGAACCCCAAAACAAGTCCTCTATTGTGGCACAAATTCTCATCAATTCCACTGAGATTCGTTGGTCTCTTTGACCTTGTGCTTCTCCGCACTATAAATGGCTCTTTTGTGATCCCTTTCTCCGAAATCAGACTGTATAGTTAGAGAATGTTTTATCTTGGGCTTCATCTCCCAGCATTCCTTTCCCTGTGTCCCCACATTTGTGTCTTCATGTGTGTTGTTTATAAGTTTGCTATAAGCCATGCCCTCTCTCTCTTTTCCACATGTACTACTGGGAAAGCAGACCTTGTACTCTAGTTTTTTATTTTTATATATTTATTTATTAGTTATTAATAAACTTTACAAAATATAATACTTAGTTATTTTATATTAATTTTAATCTTAACAATTTGACCTACCTCAAAGGGAATAGAATATTTCAAATATTTTTAAGATAGCCTAGATAAATTTTGCAGGCCACATTTTCTCCCACTGCCACTCTTGCTGCTGCTCCCACTGCCTCGAGCTATTGAAGCTGCCACTGCTGCCTCCCAGGTTTGACAAGACACTGCCTGGAAGTTCCTTGCTATTTCTACTATCAATGAGCTACTGCAGTCCACACCCAAGTGCCTGAGGGTTCAAGAGCCATTTAGAAGCCCCTTTTTTTTTCTGCCTGAGGGTGAAGTATAAACCAACATTCCATGTGGGTTTTTGAGTCTGCTCTAGCTGCTTTTCAGTGGGGGAACACACCCACCTCTACCCAGTTTTGCTAACCCAGATAGGCTTCCATGGCATGACTGTGGGGGAGGGAATTGAGGTAGCCATGGATCCTAGCATTTTACTCCAAGAGGAAAGGGGAAGGAAGGTTACTCTTCCAAACAGGAAGTAGACTTACAAAGCATGGCTTACTCTATGAAAGAGCAGTACATTACTTATCTCAAACTGCTCCCAGTTTTTGGTTGCCTTTTCTTCCTACCATTCCTGGGTGACTGATCCTTGCAATTAGCTTGAATAATCCTGAGATTCAAGGGAGAAATTCATCTCCCCACATCCCCTTGCCATTTGGGCCTGCCCATACTCTACAATACATCCAGTTTGGGATTCCTCCACACTATGTTCAGTGTGGAAATCTCGCTCACTATGGGAAATTCCAGAGCTGTGACCAAAGAAATGCAAATGGATGACAAATACCTGGGAGAGGAAGGAATCTTAAAGAGATTTGAAAGTTTATTGATGTTACTTTTTGAGTTTTATTTCTCCTCTATAATAGCGAAGTCCATTAGAATTGGAAAAAAGAACTTTTGAATTCACTGCCTGTTCCTCTCATGCTTATTGCATTTTGCTGATTGCTTTAAGGTTTAATTTTTTTAGGTTTATATATTAATCTAATCAATACTATTCTGTTACACTGAATCATTTTAAGGTACTGTGTTTTTGCCCATTAGATATATTCTGTTACATAATCTTTATTTGTACCTTTCCCCTATGACTATACTGAACAAAATATCATTGTACAAGCCCAGAGTCATCATGCAAAAACCCTTTTCAGTGGAAAAACCATAAGTACTTATGTATGCTATTCTTGTCACCAGTTCCATTGAGGTCACATTTTGCCTTAACAACCTTTTCTTTCTTTTTGCCTTTATTAATTGTCATATAGATGATGGAAAGACTATCAAATTGTGTACAACCTTTGGAGAATTTAATGAACTACATATCTCAATTGTTTTTAATAGGTCTTTGGATATTATTTTTAGCTGAAATATATATACGTATATATGTTTAATATATATAAAAATATTACAAAAATGTTGAATTAAAGATAGAGAACAAAATGAAAGTTTCTGCCAGAAAAGTTTTATATAAAGCATGATGCCAAATGTAGCTACCTCCATGATATTTTTAACTCTTCAGTTTAATCTACTTACACCAGAACAATCTAGATTCTTGGTTTTTGTCAGCAGTATAGAGGTTTGTGTTTTTTCTAGGCTCTTCTGCCAAATTTTGAATTGATGAGAGTAATAGAATTTTTGAAAAATATCTTTGCCAAGGTTCAAAAATTTGCTAGATCTGTAGACCTTGTGACAAATATCCATCAGTTCATAGGTTTTTTTTTAATGTCATACAACAAGTGGTCATATAGAGACTCATGTGAATCCTATATGATATTGGGTTTGTTTGCTATTGTCATTGACTGGGCTATTGTGAATTTTGGGAATTTTGGTACATTTTCTGAATGTGCATTACCTGCTGAATTACTGTTTTATAAAACTGGTACTTTGTGAAAATCATTTGCCCTTACACAGTGGTTCATAGCCAAGTTAAAAAGGATATGTGCAGTGGTCTAAGAGTCACCTCAGCTCCAAAATGGAAGTTCAAGCGGCTAGGCTACAGCATGCTTAAGACCCACTTGTGGGGGGGAGGGGTGTAGCCACTCCAGGAGGCAGGGGACCAGCTACTCAGCTATCCTTAGTCACCCCAAGGGGATTAGCTGCTCATCTTCCATGCAGGAAACTCAGGGAATTAGCAGTGCTTGCCCAGGCAAAGCAGTGGTTTGGACAGATGGGTGTGGACTGCCAGAAGTGGCAGGAGAGAAATGTAGCTTTAATCTACTGCCTATTATTTACTCAAAGGCTTTCTTAAAAGGAAAATTAAGGATTCTTTTTCTGAAGTGGTTCACCAAAAATGTAAGATTTAATTTAATATCAATAACTCCAAGTATCATTTTTATAAATTTATTAATAATCACTTGAAGTAGAAGAAATTTAAAAAAATAGAAATCCAAAGCCTAATATTCTAACTAAGGTATGGCCATGTGTATAGATCCTCCTGCTGGTTCTCAGCCACCTTCAGCAGTCTCATTCAGGGAAAGAGAGAGAGAGGGGCAGGGTAACAGCAAAACTTTATCCTCCATGAGTTCACGCAGTGTTCACAGGGAGCTTAAGCATGCAAATGGGATGCTGGATAAGAGAGTCTTGGGGAGCAAATTCTACCCATACATTTATTTTAGAGACTGTTCTGTAAAGATATGAAAATAGAAAGTCCCTATAGAATAGTAGCTACTTTGAATTCCTTTGTGTTCTTTTGCTCTTTATCAGCACGATTACAGCATCATGCTTATCCACTCAGATATGATTGTGGACAATTTAAGTCCCAGCCTGGGTAGTTGGATTATTTCTTTTTTTTATATTTTTGGGGGTTTATTGAAGAAAATGAGTTATTACAAAAGATTATATTAATAAGTTGCACAGACTCCAGAGGCTTATGGCATAGGGAGTAGTAGGGTGGGAGAGAGAAACAGACAATGATGGGGAAAAGAAAGAGGTTGGGGTACATAGAGTCATGTATTTATTTTAGAATTGGAATTCAGAGCAACTGAGCAGAATAGACTGGAAGCAATTGGAAAAATGTTCAAAGGTCAAGCGATAAGGGACCCATTTTGGAATAGTTCTATTGAGGATGTATGTCTTAATTATTTTCTGCATAATTGTAGTATTTTCTCCTTAACATAACAATATCGTTTCAAATTTAGCAATGATACCTTACATTATTAATATAACATTTCTAGTTTTACTGTTTGCGTCTGGAGATTATCTGAAGTTTGTATAACCAGGGATTATTATTGGGGCTATGTTGGTTTCTCTCAATCAGACCAAAGTCTCTGCATGTGGCTTTAATAAATTTAGGAGGCAGTTTTTCAAGTAGTCTCCATGTTTCTCTAAACACTCAGTTCCTATTTCCCATTTATTGTTACCTGACGTTGATTACTTATGTACCTATTTACTGTAGCAACTGGTGTGGAGTTCAGGGGAACTATAACAAGATCCAATTTTAAGAGAGACGAGTTCCCAATAATGTATTAAGACTAATAATAACAATTTTTTCCCATTCAGATGTGGAAAATTGCACTTGCAATTGTGATATGAGTATTTAACGATATAAACTAATGAAGAGAACTTAGTGATGTGTATTTCAAGCTCCTGGGAAGGCCCATGGTGGCATATAACTTAGGATAATGGACCTCTAAGAATACTTCATATGCTTCTCCTATTTAGGCATCTATATCTACTTGCTTAGATAGGTTTCAAAATACTTTTGTACCAATAAATTCCTAGAAAACACAAAAGAACTTTTTTCTTATCAAATTATGAGAATATAAAAGAATCTAAGTTCCTTGTCTCTTGACAAGCTCTTTCCATTTTGCTCTTGCTTAATGACCCATGGAATGCTATTATCTGAGCTTTAAAGTTGAGATCAGCATTTTCTGACGGTTTTCAGCTGCATAAACATATAATCCCTCTTTGAGCTCACAGTTTGGAGCCTTTGCATTTTTCTTTCCTGTTATTTCCCATAATGGATGAGTCTTGAACATATAATGCCAAGTATATGCTATATGCATTATCCTATTTCTGATGAAATGAACAGCAATGAAATTTAGGAATAATTTATTAACAATATATTTCTATTTACAATGGATTCATTAAGGAGATGCATGACAATTTGAAGTAAAATGTTATTCTCCTTTCATAATTTGTTGTAATGATGTTTGTGTGGTCCTCTAGTGATTCCTATTTATATAGCATCCTAAATAGACAAGAAAAGACATTTATAGGCTTTTAGTCAGAAATTCCTTGGTAAATTTTAATACTGATTTCTTTTTGTTCCATATATGATTTACGCAATTGAATACAAATGGCAGATATTATACAATTATTTAGATTCATCTTCAAATAATCATTACATGAAGATTTATTCTTCTGATCTCATAGAAATTACACAACAATTTATATTTCAAATGTAAGATGGAATAGCCAAAGGGCATCAAAAAACCCTAAGATCAAAGTTTTAAGATTTGAGTACTGTGGTTCTCAATTAGGGTTCAGAGGACACAGAGCCACTAAGTATCAGCAAATTATCTGCAAATTACTGCCGCTTATTGGAGTATAAGTCAGTAATAATACTAAACAAGAAAATTTTATATATGTGAACTCAAAGTTTTTACATGGAAATTATAGGTCATAGATGACTAAATCTTGGTATCATATTAACATGATAGTTAATCCCTATATATTTTAGTCTTAGAACCTTCTAATTGGGTTCTATCATATTATAGCATATATATGTATATGTATATGTGTGTATATACATGTGTGCATGCATGTGTGAATATATACATGCCATATCTATATGTCTTATCTATATCCATCTGTCTATCTATCTGTATTCCTGTGTGTCTGTGTGTATGTCTTTCTATCTATCAATCAATCTATGCCATTTTTTCTATTACTAGCTACCTGGAAGCCCCAGATAGTAGAGATTATTTTTCATTTAGGGGTTTATCTAAGAGTCTATACCTTTTGGCAAAAATGGGTACAGAAATAATGTCAGTTTATCAAAATATTTGATTAAATAGAAACCATGAGATATTTAAAAAGATTCAAAGTCTTTTTATTTTTTAATTTATTTTATGCTTATTCAAGCATAAATCATTTTCTGAATAAAATCATAAAAATAATACCTGATTCATAATATTTGATTATTTACATTGTTGAAAGCTAGCTGTCGCACATCCTCCATGTAGGTGGTAATATTTTGTAGAGAGGAGAAAAAAATAGAAAAGAATGTTATCATCAGTTTTAAATTTTCCTCTTCTACAAAATATCGAGGATTTCTGCAACATATTCTATACCCCTATTTCTGAAACATATAGAATATATTGAAATTCTAATCAACTTTTTTTTTTAATATTCACCTTTACTCTTGGGGTCATACTGTGTATTGGTTCCAAGGTGTAAGAGTGGTAAGGGCTAGGCAATGGGGGTTAAGTGACTTGCCCAGCGTCACACAGCTAGGAAGTGTCTGAGACCAGATTTGAACCTAGGACCTCTCTTCTCTAGGCCTGGCTCTCAATCCACTGAGCTACCCAGCTGCCCCCTCTAATCAACTTTTAAAGTTGAATAAACCAGCAACAATGACAACAAAACACTTTTGCTAAAGCAGCTAAGTTTATAAGAATGGAACTTATAAGTGGAGGAGGGAGAAATAATATTTGCAAAATATGTTGTGACAGAATGAATGTAAGTCAGTTCGAACATGTGGGAAGCTAAAGTAAAAAGATTATTTTACAGGTAGAATTATTTTCAGGGTCCTCCTAAATTCTCTGCCTTTTCATTTCTTCAGGTCCAAATCTAATACTGCTCTATGGATTTTGGCACATTATTCATCCTCCCCAGGCTTCAAGTACCTCATGCGTAAGATGAGGGGTTCCACTAAATTACTTCTGATGTCTCTTTCAGTTTTAAATCTATTATTTATACCTTGATTTTTTTGCATCCTACATTAGAAAGAAAAAAATTATAGCAATCAAAGCTTCATACCAGTTGGAAGAAAATTTCCCCTTCAACTTTAATCAATTTAGTTGAATAACAAATTATTAAATTGAAAAATTAGAAATATATTTTACTCTAATAATTTAATTTTTTCTTGTTATAAAATGAGGAATGTAATTCTCTAATGAAGAGTCCCTCCTCAATTTCACATCTCTTTGACCATTTCTAACATTTATATTTCTGGGTGTTTGTACAGTGTAATTACATATGAAAGATCCTCAATACACACTTCTTTATGTTAAATCCTTAAAACAAAACAAACAAAAATGAAAATAGGTTTAAGAAATTTAGTGTCAGAAGCAAGGCACCACAAATTTTAAGCAGCAAATTTGCTGCTAATGTAGTAACTTAAGAGACTATACATTCATCCAGGAAAAACAAAACAAAACAAAACAAAACAAAACAAAACAAAACAAAACAAAACAACAACTTGGGAAGTGTTATATTAACTGATGCAAAGTAAAGTGAGCAGAACTAGGAGAATACTGTACACAGTAACAGTAATATGATAATGATGAACCCCTTTGAAAAACTACTGTAATCATGACCATGATCCAAAACAACTCCAGAGGATCTATGATGAAAAATTTCACCCAACTCCAGAGAGAGAACTGATTAACTCTGAGTACAGATTAAAGTATATATTTTTTATTTCCTTTATTTTTCTTATTTTGTATTTTTTTGCAACATAAGTAATTTCAAAATATGTTTTAAATGATTTGAAATGTACAATAAATATATTGTTTACCATCTCAAGGGATGTTGGAAGTATACAAAGGAAGGAGAAATTTTGAAATTCATTGTTTAAAAGTTATTTTAATGTGATTGGAAAATATTAAAAATATAATATAAAAATTAAAAAGGGATCATGCCTGTTAAGATGTTCCATATTATGGAATTAAAGCTATAAATCCTCAGGTAGAGGGAATGCCAGGATGGTGATCAAGTAGATAACTTTGTTTCCTGTACTATTTACCATTATAGAAGGAACTGACAGATTATGAATGTAGATTGTAAGATACCATTCCTCATTTTATTTCCTCCATGAATTTTTCTCTACTGTAAGCAGTATGTGTTTTGTTTCACAACATAATGGACATGGAAATATATATACGACCTTAATCATATCACCTATCTTCTTGATATAGAGGAAATGGTCTGCAAAATGTCAGAAAAATATTATTACAATTGTATCAACATAATCTGAAAAAAATTTAAAAAACTATAATCAGATTAATGATCACTTATTACTTCCAACTAGTCCTGTAATTTTCAAGACAAAAATAATTTTCCCTGGCCCTCACATATTCATAAGAATTCTCTCCCCCTATTATAATGTTAGCTTCCTGGAAAACAGTGTTTGGCACTGAGTTGTTATTCATTTAAATCATTCTTGCATGTATGCATTGTCATATGAAATGTTAGGCATGCCTCTTAAGTTTCATCATTTAAAATATGAAAGGGAAGCCATTTATACCTTTATCCAAGCCTTTGTTTAGATCAATGGTATAGAATATAGCTGAAAAAGATCTTTAGAGTATCCCATCTTAACTATCTTCTAATTGAGTATTTGTGCATTAATCAGGGCTCATTTAGTTAACATCTTTAGTTATTCAACCAGTTTAGGATCCATTTAACAATTTTAGACCATAATATTTAATTTTTTTGTGATAGGAATATAATGAGAACCTCATATGCCTTTCTGTAGCCCCCTGTATATGTCCTTTAATTGACAGTTTAGCAACCTTATACAAAAAACAAAACTATGAGATTAGTTGTGTATCTGCTCTTGATGAAGCAATATTACTTTTCTGTAATCACAACTTTCTCTGATATATGATCATAGTATTGGAAAAATTGCTTTAATTTTATATTTTTCTAGGAACCAGTATCAAAATTCCCAGCATATCTATAACATCAATTCCTATCTAATTTGTTATTACTAACATTGAAAAAACTGTAACACCACTCATCCATTTCCAGTCTTGATCATATCTGACATTTATTTCATTGCATTGGTGATAGTCTTTTTGGATCTAGCAAATTATATTTATTTAGTGCTGCTAAATGTTGTCTTATTCTCTCCTCAGTCAATTTAGGTTCCAGTTCCTTATCATTTGTTTTTTTAATATATTTTAATTCCATTCTTGCCAAACAGAATCATTCTCCTTGATAGAGAAAACAGGAAATAACTCAAAGTCAAGACTATCACCATCCATCCTTATATTCTGCTGAGTAATACAGTAAGTTTCCTGTCAATGCTATTGTCAGCATGCCTTCTTTTCACATGGTACTTTTCTAATTTGTTGTTTGCGATTTGTTGAGGTCTAAGAAATCAAATATCCAAGGTTATTAACATTATGTGTGAGGTGAATCTGTCAGTTTAGAATTCTGGCCTGAAGGACTCCTTCTGGAGTACAAAGGGCAAGGAAAGATGACTTCCGAAAGTCATTTCAGTTTACTCAAAGGACTTTTTTGTTTACTTTTGAGTTCATGGATAGGACTCAGGCGTTGGAGTTTTCCAGATGTTATTACCCTTCAGATAAATGAAATGTCAGAATTTTTCAGATCTGGAAGAAACCTAAGAGATCAACTAGTGTGACTTCTTAGTATCACAGATGAAGAAACTGAAAATATAAAAAAATTAAGCAACTTAAGTGTCTTGCCACCATATGATGACTGAGCCAGTCTTTCTCAAAAGACAGATATTTTTCAAAAGATTACATAGATTATAATTCTCTACCTTGCTGGGTCTTTCTTTATAAAACTGCTACAGTAGTATGTATACATTTGTCCCTTTTTTCAATTCAACAACAATAACAACAGCAGCAGAGATGGCAGCACATGTTCCTATGATACATTGGAGTTTATGAGATTAAATGAATTGCACAGACACATAGATCTTGGATTTGGACTTATTATGTAGCTTGGCCATATATTCCCAGTCAGGCTGCTTTTTTTGTATCTGTATTGTTTCCTGTACCATGTTAGTTATGTCTTCTAATTTGAAGCATTCAGCAAAGTAGACAAACATGCTATTTAAAGTCTTTATTCAAGTCATTCAAAAATATATTTATATATAAACATGCACGTATAGAAAGTATTTATATGTGCATATGTACATGTTTGTTATATGTATTTTTCCATTTATTAATTTATATATTTGTGTAAACATTCATGAATATAGATATATTTTTAAAGTGGCTTGAATAAAGGTTTATGTGGCATGCCTGGACAATTTGTAGCATATAACATATTGGAAAACAACACATATATGTTTTTGTGTTAATGCATTTATCTTTGGATATATGTCCCAGTCACTCTAGGTATCCATCATAAATCTCTTTCCATCTGAGTACTGAATCTTTAATTCTTTCAGTTTGTCCAAATCACCTATCCTGAACTTCTCTAATTTAATAATTAGTCTACGTATTGCACATAAAATACATTGTAAATTCCATTATTCAAATCCATATAAATTAAATCTATAACCTTCTCTTTACACAGAATGATGCCAATAATGTAAATGTAGTCAATTGAGTAATTTTTTTTCTTGATGAAATGATAGTTGCTCTTTATTATCAATAATTTCCTTTTCTAAATGGTCACTACACATCTCTTTACCAATATATACTAATTTTACCAAGAATCAAGTTAAGCTCAAAGGCCTATAGTTTACAGATTCTATCTCTTTCTCATTTAAAAATTGAGAGATTTACCTCTCTTCTCTAGGATATTTTTTTCTCACTTTCTCTATAAACTTTCCAAAGTCAGTAAAATGGACTCAGTGGTTTCACCTGCCCATTCATTTACAACATGAAGACATCAAGAATCCCCAGATAATGGTGAAGTAGTAAGTTCTAGAGGACATCTTAAAAAGTTGTTATATACTCTCTTTACTGTCTCTCTCTATACTTATCTTACCTATGAACTCATAATCAATAATTTTTGTTTTTTCCTTTCCAAAGATTATTCTTCTTGGAAGAGAAAACAAAGGCATAAGTATAGTAAAAAAACTTCTGCTTTCCTTAGCATGACATATGATGGTATATTTAGAGAATGCTAGAAAATCAACTAAAAAACTAGTTAAAATAATTAATAACTTTAGCAATGTTGCAGGATACAAAATAAATCCACATAAATCATCAGCATTTCTATGTTTCTAACAAAACTCAGGAACAAGAATTAGAATGACTTCATTTAAAATAACTCTACACAATATATAATATTTGGGAATCTATTTGTCAAGACAAATGCAGGAATTTTATGAACAGAATTACAAAACATTTTTCACACAAATAAAGTTAGATTGAAACAATTGGAAAAATACTAATTGCTCATGGGTAGGCCAAGCTAATATAATAAAAATGAAAATCCCACATAAATTAATTTACTTATTCAACATCATACCAATAAAACTACCAAAAAACTATTTTATAGGATTAGAAAAAATAATGATGGAATTCAATTGGTTAAGAATATCAAGGGAACTAATTAAAAAAAAAGTATCTCAAAGATATTTTTAAAAGTGGGAAAGGACCTGGTTGTACAAAAATATTTAAAGCTACTCTTTTTTTTTTTGTTGGCAAAGAATTGGAAACCAAAGGGATGTCTCTCAGCTGGGGAATGCCCTAACAAACTGTGGTATATGATGGTGATGGAATATTATTGTGCTATAACAAATGATGAACCAAATACTTTCAGAAAAATTTAGAAAGACCTACGTGTACTGATGTAGAGTAAAACAAACAGAACCAGGAGAACATCATATACACAGTAACTACAATATTAAGGAGTGGTCAAATGTGCTAAACTTTGTTACTAAGAGCAATACAATAATCCAAAACAATTTTGAGGGATTTATTGTAAAAGAATGCAATCTACCCCCAAAGAAAGAATTGTTGGAATACAAATATTGTTGAAAACATATGATTTATTATTGTTTATTTGAAATATCTTAGGGTTTGTATTTTATAAGATTAATTGGTTACAAAATGAATAATATGGAAATGCTTTGTGTGATAATACATCTATAGCCCAGATTTAATTGCTTTTTAGCTGGGGGTGGGGAAGGAAGAAGGGAAGGAGACAATATAGATCATATAAATTTGGAGAACATATGGAAATTTGTTATTAAAAATAAACAAATAAATAAATAAATAAAGCAGTAAAGAACAACAACAAAAACCCTCTACTTTTCCTACACCATATATGATTATCCAGTCCAAACTGAGAAATGTTTCTTCTTATTTCTGCAATTTATCTTTAAGAAAAACAATAAAAAGAAATATCCTCCAAGCAAGATTGACCCTAAACTAATAATTCTGCCACCTTTTTTAATTAATCTTCCTGAACATAGCTTTATTTCTTTCTTCTGCATATTTAAAAAAATTCCAGCTGGTTTTTTCTCAGCCATTTATTTCATGCTTCTTTTTCTTCCCCAGTGGTAAGTAGAAGGATTGGGCTTTGGACCCAAGGTCCCTGACTCTAAATCCATGATGCTTTCTCTTATAACATTTGTACATTTCCCAAAAATAATGAAATGACAAATTACCAAAATAGAATCTCTTCTCTGTGTAGATTGTCTTTACACTGTTTCTATATTATTCCATGGGAAAGCATAATATAAAGAATAATCTTCTTCAGACATATTTCAAGATAATTCTTATACTTAAATATCCTAACTTTCACTTGCTAACCTTTTCAGTTTGTAGGCTAACTTCCTCAGAACTCCTCTGTACTTGTTCCCCTTAATTAAGGAACTATTATGTTCTTTCCCAATTCTGCAGTACTCTTCCTTAATTATGTAATGTGGTAGAGAAGCTCCATTCATCCTTTCCTCCAGACTAACAGAAACTGAAAGTGAAAAGAACACTAAAATCATGGAGGTTTTCAGTATCTATCCTCATGTGGCAGTGGAAAGATTGCTAGGCCTCGAGTCAGGAACACTTAGGATCAAATACAGCCCTAGATATTTACTAGCTGTATGACTGAGCAAATCACTTAACCTCTGTCTACTTCACTTTTCTCAGCTTTAAAATAGTGATAATATCACCTATGTCACAGGGTTTTTGTGAGAATCAAATAAGAAAATATCTTTTTTTAAGTGCTTAGCACATTTCCTGGCACACACTAGGCATTTAATCATACTTATTCTCCTTCCCATTTCCTTCTGCTCAGGTAGAATGATCTATTTTAGTAAAAGTTTGTATGATAATATAAATTTTATAAAAATATATATTTGGTGAACTTTAATATATCTTTTGTACCTCATCGATAAAGTGTATTCTTGACAACTTTCTATCATATTACAATAACTGTTTTTTTTAATGAAAGGCAATTTGACTCATCAATCAATTAACAAATATTTATTTATCACCTACTCTAAGCTAGGTACCATGTTAAGTGTTGTATAAAGAAAAATGAAATAATTCCTAATATCAAGATTGGAGGTTGAGAAGGATAGCATCAATCAGAAGCCTTCTACAATAATTTAGGAAAGAGGTGATGAGGGGCTGAACTGGGTTGGTAGTTGTGTGAGTAGAAAAAGGGAATGAATGCAAAAGACTGAAGATAGAAATGAACAAAACAGTTATTAATTATATTAGTGGGTACTGAGGGTGATTAAGAAGGACATTGGGGCTATAAATTTGATTGACAAAATTAGTTTATCAAAATTAAGTGTAAATTAGTTGACCAAAAAGATGGTAAATAAAAAAAACTAGACTGAAAAGAAGCAAAAATTGAACTAATAAAAGTCTTATTTAAACTGGACAAGTCATTAACTTTTCATTTCCTCCAGGAAACAGATTTTAAGAAATGTGTTCTTAAACTTACATGTGTATGTTGGTATATGTGCCCATGTACATCTGCACATGCATATGTATATGAGTGTGTGTATATGTGAGATGAACTTCTTTTTTTTTAAACCCTTAACTTTTGTGTATTGGTTCCTATGTGGAAGAGTGGTAAGGGTGGGCAATGGGGGTCAAGTGACTTGCCCAGGGTCACACAGCTGGGAAGTGTCTGAGGCCGGCTTTGAACCTAGGACCTCCCGTCTGTCTCTAGGCTTGATTTTCAATCCACTGAGCTACCCAGCTGCCCCCAAGATGAACTTCTTCATCAGTTTGGTAAAATCTATGGATACCTTCTTCAAATAATATTTTAAGTGCGTAAATGAATTACAGAGGATTACCAATTACATTGAAATATAATTATCTTAATTTATCCAAAACTATTTAATCTAACCTTGAAAATACTCTTAAAGTAAAAGCACTAGCATGTAATTCATCTTTGAAGATACTTTAATATATCTACAAAGATAAACAGGGAAATATCTACTTTGAATTTTTCAGAAAATAACTTTTATCCAGTATTTCTTTTCTTGGGCCATTCTCTCTTATCAGAAGCCTTATTCTTACTTTAATTTCTAATTTTTCCACTACGAACACAATTCTTTATTTTGCTTTCTTTCTTCCCAGTGTCTTCATTATATTTTTAATATCTTGCTAGGATTTCTCACTAATAATCAAAAATTTGAAAGGAATAGGTCAATTTAATGTCAGTAAGTCCCTTACTAAACCTTTCTTATGAACTATTTTCCCTTGCCTATCTCCTTGATTAAACCTGTCATGAAGTATTTCCTCTAGTCAGTTCTGAGAGAAATTAAGGGCAGTGAAAGACCAAATCAAGTGGTAGGAATTTCAAATCAAGAAAAGAATGATGCATTTCCCAGCTGTATTAGAGAAAGCCAGTGACATTAAGAAGCTTAAAAAATAATAATAGGCAAAAATAAGTCTTATATGAAAGAAAATTTAATAGTATAGCTGTTAGTCAATCAATTAGCAAGCACTTAGTGTCTGTTGAAGGCCAGGTAGTCTGATAAGTATCCAGAAGATACAAAGTCAAAAATGAAATAATGCCTCTCAAAAAACTTACATTCTATTGGGGAGAGTTTATATATACATATGTGTATATGTTCACATATGCATATATATATATATACATTCATAACATGAATATGTCTCCATATTCATGCATGTATGTATATGCAAAATATATACAAAATAATTTTAGAGGATTTGAAGCATTAGGTTTCTTTTAGGGAAACAGGAAATCCAAAGATGGAAGGCTATGCTTCAACTGGATATTGAAGGAAAATGGGTATTCAAAAAATAGTTTAGGAGTGAGTACATTATAAGTATAGACAATAGCTGATACAAATGCACTTGAATAGGAAACACAATATCTCTTGTGAAAAAGAGCTACAAAGATAGTTTGCCTATACCATATAGCATGTGAAAGAGAAGCCTCCAGGATCAAATATGAGCTGTTATTTTTAACTTTAAGACTCCTTCAGAACCTAGTCTTAGTCAACTGTTCCAACCACCCTATATATCTTTTATCCCCATTTAATCTCCGGTGCAATCAAATATTTTTTAAATGTTCTTCACTCACAAAATTCCATTTTCCACCTCTACTCAGCACCTCTATCCACGATGCCATAATACCTCTTATACACAGAAACACAAATAGATACACAAGCTCATTCTATACAAAATAAATTTGAGGTGATTTTGTCAAAGAATGGATTGTATAGTGGATATGTGATAACATAACTAGTTCTTAAATTGAAATAAATAATGGCTTTACTTAAAACTACAGAAAGAATAATAAACAGCTGTTCTACATCTGCACAACAGACAGAACAACAATAAGTGAGCTGAAATTGAAGCAGAAGAGATTTAGCAAAATTTCCATGCATTGGGGAATAACCTTTGAGTTGGGTCACAGGCACACTAAAGAATTATCTTCCATTTAAGTCATTTAACATGAACTAAATTGTCATCTGTTTCAGGAAAGTATATACTGAAACCTGGCTGAAGGCAAAAGAGAAAAACTAGATTTCCCCACAAAATCTTTTTCATTCCTGTGAATATTTTTTTTTAATTTGGAAAAGTCTAAGAAGGAAACATTGAAAAATGTATCCTTCCAGGAACAGTTAGAAGAGCAATTTAGTATTTTTCATTTTATCATCACACCTTTAGAAAAGATCAGTTCAAATAAGGAGTCTCAGGTAAGAAGAAGTTGGCAACATTTGGCAATATTTCAACAGATGCTCATAGGATCATAGTTTTAAAGTTAGAAAAAAACTCAAACTCTATTTATTCCAAGTTTTCTCATTTCATAGATTAAGGATCTAATGTTTATATTAGTTTAGTGACTTTCAGAAAGTCACATTGGTAATAAATGGCTGAAGCAGGATTTGAACTCAAACCCAAAGCTAGTGATCTTTCTACTGTACCTCACTTCCTATAAGACGTGCTAAATTTGATTGATGTATTTGAATTGGAGTAAAAAAGGTTGGCTAAAATGAACAATTTGGCCATGGTTTCCCTTCAGATTTGGCAGCCTCATTCTTCATTTGGAGGAAGTTTTCCCAAGTTGATGTCAAGTTGCAGTCACAAACATGTCAACTCTAATATGTCATCTTTCAAACATTTGTAATCACTCTACTTTATTTCTATTGGAATTGACATCCTATTTTCATTTCTCCAAGCTGCCACATTACCAGGTAAGTTCAATAAAGCTTAAATTTATCACAGTTTGGCAGTAGGAAGGGATGCTCCATTGTGTTCAAGTTACCTGACTTCTTAGGGAAAAATTGCTGCCCTTCCCTATGGATATCAACAGCATATTTTCTCAAAAGTTAAACCCATAGTTCTTTTAAAGAACTTTAACCTCACTAACGATAGGTGGAAAACAAAAGGTCTCATAGCATGGTAAAAATAAGTCTTAACCTCAGGCAAATGAGAATTTATAAAAAAACATTAATTATATATTGAATATATTTATATCAGTATGCTTATAATCTATATGTTTTATTTTATTCATCGAAAACTTTATTATGAGAAAGTCAACAGTCCTTACCAGAAATTCAAAGAAATCCATGAGGCAAAATAGGTTAAGAACTCCTTCACTAAATAACATTATGAGTTTAAGAACTCTATTCCTCATTTTCTATGATGTATCCCTTTGTCCAAAACCAAACTTTGAGATATCTAACTGAATTATAAACTTCCTATATTTCACTAAAATGATATTTTAAACTTTTCACATAAGCAGAAGGGAATATTTTAGTTTGGCCAGACTTTGGAGGCTATTCAAAGAATAGAAGTCCAATTCCAGCTGTAAAATGGCCCTCCTTTGGATAGATGGTATGAATTCAATAGTTAATAAACATTTATTAATTACCTTCCTAAGGATGGCATTTGTGCAAGGGAGGATGGGACAAAAAGAGCGAGAGAAAGCAGGTTTTTTTTTTTTTTTTGCTGACAGTTGCTGACAGTTGAGACCATAGAGAATTCTGGGAATTTCTCTGAGGAAGGAAGGAGGACTGGGTTTCTGGGGGAGGACTGGAAAGAGGGAGGAGGAGGACAGGGAAGAGAAGGGCAGTATGGTGCTCCTGCATTAGGCCTGATAGAGAGATCTATCTCTCTCTCAAGGCCCAAGGTCCTCAGTTGGTATTAAGGACCTAAGCTGAGTAAGGATGGGAAGCCTAAGTGAACACCAAGGTTGAGGTAGTGAGCACAAGGTCCCAAATATTTGTAGCTCAGCTCAGCATCAGTACCAGGAGAAGGTACCCAACTTGGGACAGCATAGAGAAATCAGTCAGAAGACCCAAGAGTAAAAAAAATGACAAGTGAAATGAGATGCCTGGGATGAAATCTCTTCTTAAACTTTGTAGTTAATGGAATCTCCCTTCAAATCAGAAAGGCAGAGGATAATGATGTGGCAGAGTCCCCAGGTTCATGTGATCTTATAGGATGATGAGGTTAATCTAATAATGAACTTCCTTCACTTTCCACCACCCCCCACCTTATTTCCCTTGATATCTTTGACCTTTTGTCTTCCAGATGAATTTTGCTGTTATTTTGGTTATATTTTTCTAGTTTTACAAAATAATTTTTAGTAGTTTGATTTTTATGGCACCAAATAAGTAAATAAATTTATTGTAGAATTGACTTTTCTATTATTTTAGTTTTAGCTACCTTTGTACAATTCATATTTTTATAGTTGTTTAGATCTGACATTATTTGTGTGAAAAGTGTTTTGAAGTTGTGTTGTGTATAAATGGAGATTTTGAACCTTGGACTTCATCCCCCATAAGTCCTTAGTTTTCCCCAAATCCCCTTTAATCTCTCCTGCATCTCCACATTTATATGGTCATGTTATTGTTATATAGTTGGCTGTAACTCCTTCCTCTTCCTCTTTTGGTGATTTGGAGCCGAGCCAAGATGGGAGGAGGAGGAGTTACAGATAGATTTTAAAATATTATGGTTTTAAAAGATTTATTGGTAGCTATCAGAAAAATGAAGCCACATGCCATACTGAAAGTCATTTTAAAAGACCTGAGTCCTGTTACCTCCTTCTCCTATCCTGGTTCCACTCCAAATCACCAAAAGAAGAAGAGGGAGGAATTAACAGCCAACTATATACCAATAATGTGACCATATAAACATGGAGGCACAGGAAAGATTAAAGCAGATTTTGGGAAAACTAAGGATTTATGGGAGATGAAATCTCTATTTATACAGTTCATAAAATTTCTGGGTTTGTCTGGCAAAAAGATTCCTAGGTGTCTTATGTTGTCTAGATTATTTTTTTTAATTAATTAATTAATTAAGAATATTTTTCCATGGTTAAATGATTCATGTTCTTCCTCCTGCTCCAGTGGGTTATACATGTATCATTGGTCAAAACCTATTTCCATATTTTTAATATTTGCAGTAGAGTGATCATTTAAATCCCAAATCTCCAGTCATATACCAATCAAACAATGTGATAAACCATATGTTTTTCTTCTGTGTTTCTACTACCACAGTTCTTTCTGGGGATGTGGGTAGCATTCTTTCTAATAAGTCACTCTGGATTGTCCTGGATCATTGTATTGCTATTAGTAGAAAAGTCTTTTAACATCTGATTGTGCCACAATGTTTCAGTTTCTTCATACAATGTTCAAGTTCTGCTCATTTCACTCTACAACAATTACTGGAGGTCTTTCCAGTTCACATGGAAATCTTCCAGTTCATCATTCTTTACAGCACACTAGTATTCCATCACCACCAGAAACACAATTTGTTCAGCCATTCCCCAAAGGACTCCCCTTCATTTTCCAATTTTTTACCACTATAAAAAGTATGGCTATAAATATTTTTGTAAAAGTATTTTTCCTTATTATCTCTTTGGGGTACAAAGCCAGCAGTGGTATTGCTGGATCAAAGGTCATTTGTTCTTTAAAAGTTCTGTGACATAATTCTAAATTGCCTTCCAAAATGGTTGGATCAATTCACAATTCTACCAGCAATGCAATGTCCCAATTTTGGCATATTCCCCTCTAACATTTATTATTTTTCTTTTGCTGTCATATCGGATAATCTTCTGCATGTGAGGTAGAACCTCAGAATTGTTTCTATGTCCATTTTTCTAATCAGAAGGGATTTAGAATGCTTTTTCATGTGATTATTGATAGTTTTGATTTCTTCAAGGGAAAACTGCCTATTCATATCCCTGGACCATTTGTCAATTGGGGAATGACATGTTTTTTTTGTAATTTTGACTTAGTTCTTTATATATTTGGGAAATTATACCATTATCTGAGAGTTCTGTTACAAACATTTTTTCCCCAGTTTGTTCCTTTCCTTCTAATTTTGGTTACATTAGTTTTGTTTGTACAAAACGTTTTTAATTTAGTATGATCAAAATAATTTATTTTACATTTTGTAATGTTCTCTATCTCTTACATGGTATTAAATTCTATCCTTTCCCATACATCTGATAGGTACACCATTCCTATGTTCACTGAATTCATTTATGATTTCACTTTTTACATTTAAGTGATTTACCCATTTTGAATTTATCTTTGTATAGAATGTGAGATGTTGATCTAAACCTTAATTTTCCCATACTGCTTTCCAATTTTTCTAGCAGCTTTTCTCAAATAATGAGATCTTATCCAAAAAGCTGGGATCTTTGGATTTATTGAACATTAACTTGCTGAGGTCATTTACACCTAGTCCATTCCATTGATCCTCCCTTCTGTCTCTTAGCTAGTGTACAATTTAAGATCTGGTACTGCTAGGTCCCCATCCTTCACATTTTTCCCCAATATTTCCCTTGAGATTCTTGATCTCTTGTTCTTCCAAATGAACTTCATTATAATTTTTTTCTAATTCTATAAGAAAGTTCTTTGGTAGTTTGATAGAAGTTGTACTGAATAAGTAAATTGATGTGGATAGGATTGTCATTTTTATTATATTAACTCATTGTACCCATTAGCAATTAATGTTTTTCTAATTATTTAGAACCCATTTTAATTTTGTGACAAGTGTTTTGTAGTTGTGTTAGTATAATTTCTATATTTGGCTTGGTAGATAGATTCCTAAATATTTTATATTGTCTAGGGTGATTTTAAATGATTTTTCTTTCTCACTCCTGCTGCTGAATTTTGTTGGTAATATATAGAAATGCTGATGATTTATGCGGATTTATTTTGTACCCTGCAACTTTGCTAAAGTTGTTAATTATTTCCACAATGGACCCTTACTGATTATAATTTTATGTTAGCATCTGAAAGGGATGAATTTGTCATTTCTGTTTTCTGCATTTTATTGTGAGGTTCTCATGATTGTTACTCCAGTTTTATTGTTGTTGTTTGTTTGTTTGTTTTTACCTCAGCTGAAGCATAATGAATTCTGATCCAGCCCCTTACCTTTACTTTGTATGTGTCTCCCTGCCTCAAATGTGTTTCTTATAAGCAATCTATGATAGGATTCTGGTTTTTATTCAATTATGCTTTTCTTTTCTATTTAATGGAAGAGTTAATCCCATTGCCACATATTACTAACCTATTCAAGAATGTCAGGACAGTTTTATTTGATAATTTCTTATAGTGTGATATCCAGGCTATTTTTGAATAGGACATTCAGATAGTCCAATAATTCTTAAATTCTCTCACATCTATTTTCCACATCAGTTGTTTTTCAAATGAAATGTATATTTTCTTCTATTTTTTCAATTTTTCAATTTTCTTTTATTGATTCTTAATGTCTCATGAATTCATTAACTTTTACTTGCCCAATTCTCATTTTTAAGACATTGTTTTCTTCTTTGAGTTTTCAGGCCTTCTTTTATATTTGGCCAATTCCATTTTATGCAGAACTTTTTTCTTTGCTTAATTATTAAACTTTTTTTTCTTCCCTTTTGGCCAATTCTTCTTTTTAAGATGTTATTTTCTTCTTGCATCACTGTCATTTATCTTCCTCATTTTTGGTCTTATTTGATTTTTGAAATCTTTTTGAGCTCTTCTAGAGCCTAAGGCCAATTCACATTTTTCTTTGAAGTTTTCTATATAGTTATTGTGATCTCACACTCCCCTTCTGATTTAGTGCCTTGTTTTTCTTTGTCTTCATATTTATTTTATATGGTTAGGTGTTTTTCTTTTTTCTGTTTGCTCATTTTCCCAGACTTTTTATTTTTAATTTTTACTTTTATCTAAAAGGAGTGCTCTGTTTTCACGGTAGAGAAGACATTCTCTGAAACATCATCTTTCCCTTGCTGCTACTCTCAGATCTAGTTCCATATTTCTGCAAGTTTCAGTACTTCCAAAGTGTTATAATGGTTTGTGGCTTGGGAGTTATAAAAGCCACCTTCTGCTGCTGATTCAGTCTCTCCCAGGGCCTGATGATGTCTTGTGGGGCTCAAAGCACTGTGAGATATCTTGTGTTTGGGCTCAGGGCATCATTTCAGACTTAACCAGGGGTTCCACTTTTTCCCTAAGACATGCATCAGCAAGGAGTACTGTGGACTGCTTTGCACTCTAGCTTGGGGTCTCACTGTAGGCTTGCACTAGAGCTTGGAACTTCAAGGGGAGGTGTGGTATAGCCTTCTGTTGGTTTAGGGAGGATCTTGGGATCCTGAAGTTGGTTAGGGTCCAGGTTCAGGGCCTAGAGCAGTTAGGGATGGTGTGGGAGGACTTGCTGTTACCTTGCACTTTTACTTTTTGATGAAGCCTTATTGCAGGCTGCTTTCCCCCTCTCACCTGAGTGAAATAAATCTCTCTTCTTACCTTCCATGTTATTTTTTGCAGGAAAATCGCTTTGCCCTATCTTCTTGTTTGTTCTGTCACTCTGATATTCATTTTGAAGCATTTTGAAGAATTGATTATAGAGGATTCTCAGAAGGGTTCCAAATTTCTACAACTCCATTCTAATATATTGGCTCTGACTCCTCATTACTTTTTCAAAAATGAATGTTAAAATAGTTGTTGTTTATTTTCCCCTAAATCTTTCAACAATTTCACTTGGAACTCCTTTAGAGTCTATTTTAGTAGTAAGAAAAGTTTCAAATCATCTTGAAAGCAAATAAATTATATAACAATAATTGTAAGCATTTTATAGCATTTATATAGCACCTACTTTGTGCCAGGCACTGTTGCTAAACTTTTTTACAATTATTATCTCATTTGATTTCAGGACAACCATGAGAAATAAGTGCTATCATTATCCTCATTTTATAATTGAGGAAACTGAGGCCAAAAGGAGTTAAATGACTTTTCCAAGGTTATATGTCTCAGTATTATGGCTGGACATGAATTCAGGTCTTTCTGCCCAAACTGCAACTCTCACACTGCATGTGAGCTCCTCCATCTCACCCAGATAGAGGAGGGAGGAAGTGCTTCCATTGGGCTGCTAGTCAGAGGGGCAGGTTATATAAGAAATGTCATCAGGTGTGTGTTAAGAGGGGGAAGGGAGCAGCCCCCTGTGGCACACTTCGGCTTTAGTACCATAGGTTTGACAACATGATTGCAAAGGGTTCCATGGCACAAAAAAAAAAAAAGATTAAAAACAAGTGTCCTATTGCTCTTAAAGGTAGCCTAAGAAAACTGTTTTTTGAAGTCAGATTTGAATTATTTGGTAATTCTTTAAAAGTTGTATATAAATTCAAGATATTAAAACACTTCCCATTAAGATATATAGAAGAACTATTTTAGGTTTTTCTATTTTTATCTCTTCAGTCCACATTTAAATAGGGATCATGCATTTTTTTCAGAATATTTACTTAACATATTTGACTTGTTAATATTGATGTAGTGGTATTAGATTATTTTGGAAGTTTTATGTTTTTTTTATTTTTATTTTGATAATTCTGGCCTTTTCCCCCCTCTGAAACTCTGTTTTTGAAGCCAGTACTTTAACAAACAGCAGGTTATTTGTTCCCTGAATGATTTTTGAAATTCAAATGTATAAAGGAAACCCCCACCTACCCATTTGTATCTTCATACCAACAATTTAGTTCACTCCCATGTGTGTGGTTTTGAAATGACTCCCCACAGGGCTGAGGAAGTTTAAGATGCATTTATAAGATATATTTTGAGGATGTGAAAACACAATATCATATCTTTTCATAAGAGAGAACATAGATGCACTGCAGCACCAGTATCTCCTGCCCAGTAAAAATAATGTGCTTCTACCAACGGGAACTTTCTGCTTACCCTTCTTTGGAAAATCATCTCTTGGCTACAGTTAATATGAAGTTTTCTTTTATTCATACCTTCCTTAAAAGTATTATATTCCCTCTGGAAGTATAAATAGAAATTCCATTATAATTTGAAAGCAATGAATGAATGAGAGGAAATCATTGAGAGCATTTTAAACATTAAAGGAGGAAGCTAGATCTTTCAGTGAATAGAGTATTGAGCCTGGGGTCAGGAAGACCTGAGTTCAAGCCCAACCTCATACACTGAGAAGGAGAGATTTTGGAAAGGAAACAAGATTACAGAGTAGACAAAGCAGAGTGACATGAAATGCAGTTGGACCAGGAAAAGCAAACAGCAAGCCCTTTTACAATCTTGGAGGGAAGGCGAATCCTGGGAAACCAACAGTCAGCCAGGGGAGTTGGTTCTAGACTCTGGAGTCAAAAACATCTCCAGGATCCAGCTCCATCCTTCTGTGAAAGTTCAAATTGTTCCAGAGAGACATTTTACCAAGATCCTGAAGACCTTCAAGTGCCTGGCACTGCTATTACTCTGAGAAGACCAAATCTCAAAGACAATTGACTTTGACTAAACTGCTTAGTTTACCTTTGGAGATGCTTTCGCCTCACCAAGGTAGACTGAGTCAGTCCTGATACCTGACTTCATCTCTATTCAATCAATATTCTAGAAACTTATTCCTATGTGGGTCTGGCCTAGAATTAGATTAGAATAGAAGGGGAATCATTAGAAAGAGCAATCAGTGTAGCCTCTGCTTTGCCGAGGACCAAAGAGACTTTAAAGCAAAGTCAGATAGGTGGATAGTAAAATAGGTTCATTAGTGTTAGGGAATAATCTGAAACCCGAATTCCTAACCCCATCTCCAGTAACAACTTTCAGTAAACCTTGTTACTTTGAAGAAGCAGTCAGATTGGTTACATACCGGCTAGAGGCAGGGAGTGCAGCCATTTTTGCTCTCTGCCCTTGAAGAGATCATCCTGTCAGACTGGGATAGCAAATCCCAGTCAACAGATTATACCATCTTTACAGGGTTTCTCTTAATCCTAACAGTTTCATCATCTTAACAATATTTAATATTCTTTAAGTAATTTAAAGTCACTGGACAAGTCCCTTAACCTCTGCTTATCTTAATGGTAAAACCTCTCCTGTAGCTTGAAAAGAAAACCACAAGGAAAGTATGATCCACAGAGTTTCAAAAAGCTATATAAGACTGAATAGTAACAACACAGCATTAATGTTGGACTGGGAATTAAAATACAAAAGGAAGACAATTTCTGATTTCAAATAGTTTATATTACAATGTGTGATTAAAAAAAAAAAAAAAAAAGGACTGGTATCCCAGAAAGGAATTATAGTCTGAGAAGTCTCAAAGGAGGAATGAATTGACACAAATTTGGAGAGGTATTGATACTGTTAATTTGATTATAATTTTACTAGAAGTGTAAAGTGGCAAAGCAGAAAATGCTCAAATGTGGAAGAAGCTGCCAAGTCCCAGAGAGTCTGAATAAAGTAGCTTAGCTTCTCCCTAGCAAGTTTCCAATTTGACTGGTAGACGGTAGTATAGGATGAAATATTCCTTGTTTCTAAATGGTGTCATTATGCAGATTTGGCTGGTACTACTTAAACTCTTGTCTATGGTCCACCACATGCATGCATTAAAAATAATGAAATAAAACAAAAACTTAAGACTGGTTCTATGAGGATGATTTTCTTCTTTCTCTACATTGTGCAGGGAAAAATAATGAAATTCAATGAAAAATCCAATTCCCAGATCTATATGTCATTGATGACACTAATTCTCATTTTCCAAAAGAGCCCAATAGTATTGAAATGAATGAGGCTGAATTTTTCAGTTGAGTACTATTTTATGATAGCTGTAAGATCTTCCATCTGGCAAAAGAGAGAATTAAAAAAAAAAAAAAGAAATAGAAACATTTTTAAATTAGAAAGTGTGGGACTGGACATGGGTTTTCATTGCTAAAGGGAAATCCTAGATGAGGAAACTATTTACCAATGCATGAGAGCATCTTCCCTGAAATTTATGGTTTTAGAGATTTGCCTAGACTAGAACATTTTCTCATAATCCAGAATTCTTCACTCTAGATTTATAGTGGACTGTAAATTCTTTTACGTATTAGCTCACTTCTGGATTTGCATCCTCAGTACTTAGAACAATATCTGACATTTAGATATATAAATGTGGAATCTAAAACTCTCCTAACTTGTAGCCCAGTAAGATCTGATTAACCCCAAGTTTAGTCAGCTTGAAAGATGGAGACCCCAAAGCTTGTCCTTGTTCTCATGAGAATCCATCCTGAAGCTAGTTTCAGACTAGCAGTTTCAGACTGAACAATAGACTTATTTAATGCACTTATCTAGGTATAGTTAAGAAATTTTAATCACATGCTAAAATATTCTTTATACCAGTAGCTTCTCCCATTGTATCAGAGACCCTTTTTCCAAGAAAACCCACACCTGGGCAGGGACCATCTTTTTTGTATCCATTGTAAATAGCCCTTTCCCTTATACCCTAGTCTCTGTGAGTCCTTTCCCAAGCTTGATTGTATCTTGTCAGTATAGTCTGAACACTCCCATTTCCTAGTAGCTATGGTAATATCAAGCAATCATCCTTTCCTTGCCCTGGATTCCCCAAATAGCATATAGGTCCCCCAAATTCTTTTGTTCCTTGGAGTTGTCATCTAGCTCAGTGGTACTCCCAGAAGTACAGAGGTAAACTCCTATCCATGATTAAAGAGTGGTTTTTCTGACTATTTAATAGTTTTGTGTTTTTTTCCCCAGTTTAACAGGTAGTTAATAAATGCTTTTTGATTGATTAATGTAATTTTTAAAAATAAAATCAGTCTGTCAATATAGCCTGAACACTGTTGTAAGGAATTAAGAAATTTAGAAAGTTAATAGAAAAAATATTTATTGACCTTAGGAAATTTAGAATCTGGGATGAGAGGAAGGAGATTGAAAAAGTAATAAAAATTGCAAAAAAAAAAATTAGACAGAAGCCATGAAAAACTGATTTGGTTTTAAATATAAAATTCTAATCAGATTGGTTTTCTATTCATAAAATCTCAGTATAAAAATAATAGTTTAATTGTAATTCTAGAAAATCCAAATTTTGCAATAGTTTTAAAAGTATCAAATCTCTGTTTTAAATGCTTGGTGATAAAAACTAAATTTTTAGCAGGATTTTCTTTATGTTTTAGTTAAATGATGATTCTGTTATTCTTTTTAAACTTCACTTTAGAATGTTTATTAGTCTGAATTCTTGATGTAAATGAAAACATTCTATAACTGTAGTTCTATAGAGACTTCCTTATTTCAGTTCTTCAGCATCTATAGTGTTTCATTAAAAAAAATACAAGATCACTAGAAGATTATTGGCATGAAAATCATGAACCTTTTTTTCAAAGAGATTTTATAATATCTTTTTAAAAAGGCTATAATTTATCCAAGGAACCCTAGTCAGACATCCTCCTACTGTTAAATTCTGAACTTGGCTCATTGTTCATTGTCAATAAACAGTGTTTAAACAAGACATAGGGAACATGACTGAGAGAAATAAGAGAGAGAGAGAGAGAGAGAGAGAGAGAGAGAGAGAGAGAGAGAGAGNTGAGAGAAATGAGAGAGAGAGAGAGAGAGAGAGAGAGAGAGAGAGAGAGAGAGAGAGGGGCCTACAGATAGACAGACAGAAAGATAGAGACCTTGATAATGAGATTAGGGTGTGATATTTTAAATAGAGTACTACCTCCATATGTCAATTAAGCCATCATTATTCCTGATATCTTTTAAGATTAAGAACTGAGGAGGCAACAAAGGAGAAAATATGGAAATCTTTATGTAGACTGCTAAGTAGCTTGATGTTACAGTGGTTAGAGAGTGAACTCTAGAATCTGGAAGATCTGGGGTGAAATTTCACCTCAGGCAATTTCTATTTGTGTCACCCAATTTAGTTTCTGTTTGATTGTTTCCTTTGTGAGTGTGAGACCCTCCTCCCCCCTTTTATGATTATAATAGAAGTAGTCTTTATGATTATTTTTATAACACAATCATTAGTTTTGAGGGGAATTATAAGCATTAGCTAAGAAAAATACAGCTTAGGTTCCTACCAAATCTTGCTGACAGGCAAGGAAACTGAAAGTTTCTACTAAGCCCACCACACCTTGCTTTATGTATGACAAAGATAGTCAGAAGGGAGGTGGTTGGCTGCTCTTGGGTGCAAATGTCTGTCATCTAACTGCTGACTCTAGTATTAAATCACAATTGTCAGCAAAAAACAATTAGACGCTGACCCTTTATTGAAGAGGTCTTGGAAACGTCAGCCATAATAATAAACATAAAGTTACCACCCATAGTGATTATTTTTGTACTTTCCAGCTTATTCAGCACTTGTGTCATTAATTAAGACCTGCCCATGTGAAAGACTTTGTATTCATTCTATTTTAAATTTTTATTGTATTTTCTGTCTTTTTTATGATACTATGTCATCAGATTTCTGAGCTAAATAAAAGGCTAGCTCCTAAAACAAAGGGTCTTGATCTTGACCAGTGTCAGGCTTTATTATAAGACCAGCTCTCCCCTAATAAACCTATTATTAGCTTAAAGACTATATTGTTGTGATAATTTTCCACCACACCTTATTTATAAAATGGAGATAATTAGATCCTAGAGTTTCTATGAGAATAAAAAAAGGTATTTGTAAAACACTTTACAAACATTCAAACATTATATAAATTACATGTAGCACAATTAGTATACATAATTATATATTTATATACATATATAATGCAATTAATTATATTATGTAAGCATAAGTACATATTGTTATATCTATATAGGTAGTAACTGGCTCAGTGGATAAAGTTGTGGGTTCAAAGTCAAGAGTACTTGAGTTCAAATCTAGGCTCATACACTCACTAGATACATGATATTGGAAAACTCAGTTCATCTCTGACTGGGTCAGGTTCTTTAACTTTAAATGTAATTCTTTAAAATGTAATTAATAATATCCCCTACATCATAGTGTTTTGACAACAAATGAGGTAAGATTGATCAAATGTTTAGTACAGAATTTGGTTCATTATAGATATTAAATTGTCATTCTTCCCCCTCATGTAAGTATATTTTTATTTATCTATAAGTCTCTGTATCTCTTTCATCTGTTCAATAAATTACTCAATAAGTATCTATCTATGTATGCCTAGAGCTTACAAAATTGAGTAAACGATGACATAAAAAAGTATGACCTTTGGAAATGAAAAAAGATGATGTAGAATATGAAGAATAACTGATATACAGGACATAAGCTCCATTGATATTTTTAAGATGTCAAGAGAAATAAAAAAGCTTTTCAGGGTTAATTGTACTAAATCTATGAGTACTTGGAACCAAGAACTGCAAAAAATTGTCAGACATCAACATGTTTTGACCTTAGTAATAGAATTGAATAATGTTATAAGAATTCAAAAGTACTATTCTTTTTTACTTTTTTTTAACCCTTAACTTCTGTGTATTGACTCCTAGGTGGAAGAGTGGTAAGGGTAGACAATGGGGGTCAAGTGACTTATCCAGGGTCACACAGCTGAGAAGTGTCTGAGGCCAGATTTGAACCTAGGACCTCCTGTCTCTAGGCCTGGCTCTCAATCCACTGAGCTACCCAGCTGCCCCCTAAATGTGCTATTCTTGATAAGTATCTCCATCAAGGGCACACTTATGAAAAGGAGAAAATTTCACATTGGTTGGAATGTTTTTCAAAGGGCCAGTCATTTAAGGAAAGAGCATGGGAGAAATTGAACTTCCTCTCAGACTTAAATGGATCTGTAATTCCATTGATATGAATGCTTCTCTTCTTTCTTCCCATTACATATGCTTTATTCATATCGTCTCATAAATTCTTATTTTAGCTTTATTTGTTTATTTTAACTTAAATTTATTATTTGTACTTCACATTTCCCATCTCCTCAGTTACACAATAAAAAAAAAAAAAAAAACAAACTTAAACAAATATGAATAGCCCAGGAAACAAATTCCCACTTTGGCCACCTCCAAAAATATGTTTTATTCTGTATTTATTTCCATAACTTCTCTGGAAGGAGGTTAGTAACATGTTTAATCTTCAGCATTCTGGCATCATTGCTTATCAATGTATTGGTTAGATTTAAGTTTTTCAAAAAATTTTTTAATAAAGCAGAGCATTATAATCATAGAAGAGATAAATAAAATGAGTACATGACCCAACTGCATTTGTGTGGTTGCAATGATTTTTGATGATCTTGAATTCTTTTACATCTTTGCAAGTTCTATATAACTTAAGAAGATACTCAAGGTATTTATTCATGGATGTTTTCCTGGAGTTTAGTTTTTAATATTGTTTTTGTCTTGGCCCCCTTTCATAATCTGATGAAACCTATGAAACCTTTCTCAGAGTAACATTTTCAACTGCCTAACATAAAATAAATAGGATTAAAATGGATAACAGAATTGAAATACATTAATTTATTTTAAAAAGAAGTTCATTATCCCTAAGCTAATAACCATTGATTATATAAATATATGTTTCATGATAACACATGCAAATGGGGAATGGTCTGTTACAAATTCTTTACATCTTAACATTCAGTGGAGTGAGAAAATGAGATGTGGTAATTAACTGAGTCTCTCAAAGATTATATAGGTAAAAAAAAATTCATGTCTCATTTTTTTATTCACTATCCAAGGTTATTTCTACTCCACCACACTGATCATGACTCTGCATATGCTCATACATACATTTACTTAAATTTAATGTTTTAAAGCATATATATATTTAATGGACCTGTTGTATTAGAGTTTATAGAGGACTTATTGTCAAGCTAACATGGAATAAATAGATGTCAATAAAATTTTAATAAGATCTGTGTTTGAATCCTATTAAAGACACATGTGCATGACCTTGGACAGATCATGCGTTTTTTCTGAGTATCAGTTTTATCATTTGTAAAAGGATAATACTAATGGCACCTACTTCACAGGGTTGTACTGATGATCAGATGAGATTATGCATTAAAAAAGTGCTTCTCAAAGCTAAAGGTGCTATATAAATACAAACTAGTAAAAGGAAGTTAATGGTACAATAACGTTCTGAATTTGGAATCAAACAATCTGATTTTAAATCTTGGATATGTTACTACACATAATATGTATAAACTTGACCTAATCCCCTTTCTTCTTTGGAGTATATTTGTTTGTTTGTTTTAGCATTTCTCAAATGATTGTGTTGGACTAAGTATTCTCTAATATCTACTGTAGCTCAAAACCTTATGATAGTGTCAGAAGAAAAGCCTAAGTTTTGGAGGTAGTGAGATCCTCATGACTAGATGTACTTTAATCAAGAATGAATGAGGATTTATCAGTGATATAATAGGCATGAGAAATTAGTTAATAGCAAGTCATTTACATGGCCTTGAATATATCATCTAATACTGATTTTAGGGTATTTTACTTTTGTCAAGTCTATTGTTTAACATATTGGTAGAAAAACACTTATCTAGTGATCTTTGCTTAACCTTGTCTTTGCTTGCTTTGCTTTGCCTTATCTTTGCCTTACCTCTGTTCTTAGTTATGTTCAGAAGAGTGTCAGATATGGTGCTTCCATTTAGAATGCATATAATATTTTTAAAAAATCATTGTAGTAAAAGTTTTCAGTGAGTTCTGAGACATTTATATTTGGCAGATAATTTTAGAGGTTATGATTTCCTCCTTGCTTACATAAATCAATTGAATTTTTCTTTATAGGGCAATGAACCTCAAAATCATGAAATACATAAGTAAAACTTATATAGTAAGATTTACATTCTTTTTCTTTTATTAAACTTCTTACCTATTCTCAGCATAAATTCTTTTGAGTTTCATTCATCTTCCATAGCTAAAATATATTTCCTATAAAAGTGAGTTGTCTAAATAAGTAGCTATGAACAATTATATACTAATTGAAACTGTTTAGTAAACAACAATACTAATACTGAAGTATTGTGAAGTTGATTTAAATAAAATAAATGGAATTACCTTTCTATAGGTAAAGTTTGTTTTGTGGTATTGCAATAGCACTAAGTTTTAGAAACAACAGGAAATTGTCTCATTAAAGAGCAGGGTTTACTAGATTGGGATTCATAAATATATTTTAAAATAATTTGATAAATATGTTTTAATATAATTGATTTCTTTGAAATCTTAATTACAAAATACCATTATAACAACATATTACAAATAAATGTTTTCTGGAAGGGGTGGAGCCAAGATGGCATCTTAGTAACAGCAATAGCTGAAAATTCTCTGACAATCATTACAAACCAATCTGAAAAAAAAACACCTCAAAATGACAGGTGACAAAATCCAATAGCAAGATAGAGTGTGGGTGCCCTCTTGCTGAACACAACTCAAAAAGTAGTCAAAGAGTGTTCATTTTCATAAGATAAATGGGAAATGGAAGAAAAATTGTACACAGAGGAATGATGGCCAACCATCTCCCCCCCACCACCTATTGACTATGTTCCTAGACTGGGAATAGGTCAACTTTGTTATCCTGCGACCCTGACTACATCAACAACAAAGTACCCCACCTCTAAGACCTAACCCATAAAGTTCTAGGTTCTTAAACCAGCCCACAGTGAGGCCCAGAAGTCTGAAGTGCATGACCCTTCCAAATGTGCATTATGGTAAAGCCCTCAGACCCAGGGCAAAATAGCTCGGAGTACCGAGACCTGCAAATCATTTTTAAGAGGAGACAGAATCATTAACTTTCAGAACTCTCAGTTTACAAGCACAAAAAGGCTGGGGAAATGAGCAAACAGCAAAAGAAACACCTAATCCTACAAAATGGCTATGGAGAAAAAGAGCAAGGTACAGAGTCAGTAGGAGATAGTCAGATCCAAGCAACCACATGCAAAACTTCAAAGAAAAATGGAGATTGGTCTCAGGCACAGGGAGAACTCATAAAAGGAATTGAAAAATCAAATAAGAAAGTTGAAGGAAAAAGTGAGGAAAATGAAAGTAAGGCAAAAAGAAAATAATTGAAAAAGTAAAATTGGTCAACTGGGAAAAGAGGCAAAAAAATCCAAAAAAGAAAAAGAGTTTTAAAAAACAGAATTGACCTAGTGGGCAAAAAGGTAAAAACAAACACCACCCCCCCAAAAAAAAAGGAAGAAAAGACTTCCATGGAAAGTAGAATGGAACAAATAGAAAATAATAATCAAAATGTCATGGAAGAAATTCATTCTTTTTTTTTTTTATTTTTTAACCCTTGTACTTCGGTGTATTGTCTCATAGGTGGAAGATTGGTAAGGGTGGGCAATGGGGGTCAAGTGACTTGCCCAGGGTCACACAGCTGGGAAGTGGCTGAGGCTGGGTTTGAACCTAGGACCTCCTGTCTCTAGGCCTGACTCTCACTCCACTGAGCTACCCAGCTGCCCCCAAGAAATTCATTCTTTAAAAATTGGAATTGGACAAAGAGATGTTACTGACTTCACAAGATATCAAGAAACAATAAACAAAAGAAAAAGAAGAAAAGAGAAGAAAATATGAAATATCTCATTGAAAAAAAAACCTCACTTCTTAAATAGATCCAGGAGATACAATTTAAGAATTACTGGGCTATTTGAAAGATGTGATTTAAAAAAAGAAATTATCAAAGAAAAATGACTTGATATTCCTGAAAAAGAGAGTTAAATAGAAATTGAAAGAATCCACAGATCTTGTCCTGCAATAAATCCACAAATGACAACTTCAAGGGATGTTAAAGCCAAGTACAAGAGCTCCCAGGCCAAGGAGAAAATATTGTAAACAGTCAGAAAGAAAAGATTCAAATATCATGGAGCCCCAGTCAGGACTACACAGGATCTGGCAACTTCTATATTGAAGGAACCCATGGCTTAGAATATGATATTCTGGAAGGCAAGGGAACTGGATTTACAATCAAGAATCATCTACCCGTCAAAACCGACTATTCTTTTAGAGAAAAGTAAGACTGTTTAATCAAATAGAAGATTTAGAAGCATTCCTGAAGAAAAGACCACACTTAAGCAGAAAATTTGATGTTCAAATACAAAATTAAAAAGAAGAATAATGAGGTAAAATAAGAAAGAGGAAAAAAAGAGCTTCAATAAGGTCAAATTGTTTATATTCCTTTATGGAAAAATTATATCTGATACCGTTAAAAATTGTTATAATTATTATAATAGTTAGAAGTATACATAGACTGAGGGTGTGTTAGTGAGTTGTTTAGAATGATATGAAAAAGAATCCAAGGGGTGAAAAAGAGGGTTGCACTAAAAGAAATGGAAAGAGAGAAGTAAAATGGGATAATGATATCACATTAAGAGAAATGGGAGGAAAAATATTATTACTGTGGTATAAGAATGAAATTTGGGAGATGCCATCTTTAAGTATATATATATATATGTATTTTCTATGGATACGTGGAAATTATCAAACTACATTTCCCATGGTCCAATGGGTTTTTGGTTCTGGTTCTTTGGGCGTGGGGACGCCTACGGCTCCAAGCAGAGAACAGTTTAAATCTCCTGGGTTAGGGGGGAGTGGCCTCTTGGCCAGCAGACTCAGGAAGAGATGGGAGGTAATAATGGCTGGGGTGGCAGTTTTGAATTCTTACAAGCGCGTGGTCTAATGATTTTATCTATCAGCATGGCTTTAATTAAAATAGTAGTTTATATTATTATTTCAGTCATAATTATTTTTTACCTTTATAGCGGAGAGGAGGATGAGAGTGGTGACAGGTAATACATAAACCTTACTCTATTGGAATTGACTCAGAGAATGAAGAACAGCAAGATTCACTGGGGTATAGAATCCTGTCTTACTCTATAGAGAAGTAGAAGGGGAATAAGAAGGGGGCAGTTGGAGAAGGAAGTAATAAAAGGGAGGAAGAAGTTGGGAGGAGTTAATTAAAAGACACTAAAGAGAAGAAGGAGGGGGATAAGAAGGGGGAAGGGAAGCAATATGAGAGAGAGGGACCTGGGTAGTGATTAAAAGCAAAATACTGGTGTAGATGAAAGAGTGAAAGGAGAAAGGGCAGGATTAAAGGAGGAAAACAAGATGGAAGGGAATACATAGATGTATTGAATGTAAATGGGAAGAACTCATTCATAAAACAGAAGTGGATAGCAGACTGGTTTAAAACTTAGAATACTACAATATGTTTTTCACAAGAAACACATTTGAGGAAGGTACACACAGAGTAAGGTAAGGAATGTTATATTGGTTTTAACAGAGATATTTGGGAAGCTGAAGATATGCCAGTGTTCAGTAACTTGCTACATTCACTCCTCCCTCACTGACAGGCTTGAGTGAAGAGGGAGAGGCATAAACTGGCTCAGTGCTCCTTCTCCCTCCTCCCAACAAGCAGTTAGAAATCAGTTGGAAATGGTGGTTGGACTGATGTCTTATGGCAAGGCTAGGCCAGGCTATCTCCTAAAGATGTTGATTGACTTATTTCCCCACAGGTTTGACTAAGGGATAATAGGAGAAGCTTGATGTCATGAAATTATTAGGGACAGACAGATCTGACTTGTATGGGCAGTTATATGACAGTAAATCTGATAATCTAAGCGAAATGGATGAATATTTACAAAAATATAAATTACCTAAATTAACAAAAGAAGAAATAGAAGCATTATACTCCCCAGTAAAAAATCCCCAGGGCCAGATGGACTCACAATTGAATTCTATCAAACATTTAAAAACCAATTAATCCCAATACTATACAAAATATTTGGCAAAATAAGCAAAGAAGGAATTCTAACAGATACTTTTTTTATGACACAAATATGGTGCTAATAACTTAAGCCAGGAAGACCAAAAACAGAGAAAAAAAATTATAGACTTAGTTCCTTAATGAATCTTGATAAAAATGTTTTTCTTTTTTTAATTATCATGTAAAACATATTTTTATATTGATCATGAGCAAAGTCATACATAACAAAAACTTCAAAATAACACAAAAAATACACTGCTGTGAAAGATGACTCTAACAGTTCTTTCTCTGGAGGTCATAAGTCTTTGCCATAAATCATAAGTCTTTCATAAGTCTTGTCATAAGTCTTTCAGTATTGTCCCAGATCATTACATTGCTGAGAGTAGCCAAGTTTCATAGATAATCATTGTCTGTTTTTGTGTACAATAGTATCCCTATTCTGTTTATTTCATTCTGCATCAGTTTCCACAGATCTTTCTAGTTTTTTTCTGAACTCATCTTGTTTATCATTTCTTATAGCATAATAGTATTACATTACCAACATGTATCACACCTTGTTCAGCCATTTTGTATTTGAGGGACATCTCCTCAATTTCCAATTCTTTGCCACCACAAAAAGAACAACTATACATATTTTTATCCAAGTAGATACTTTCCCCTTTTTTATTATCTCTTTGGGATACAGATCCAGTGGTGGTATTACTGGATCAAACAGTATGCACAGTTTTATAGTCATTTGGGTATAGTTCCCAATTGCCTTCCAGAATGGTTGGATCAGTTCATAACTCCACCAATAATGCATTAGTGCCCCAATTTTTCCACATCCCCTCCAACATTTACTGCTTTCCTTTACTAACATATTCACCACATTGATGGGTGTGAGGTGGTACCTCAGAATTGTTTTAATTTGAATTTCTCTAATCAAGAGTGGTTTAGAACATATGATTATTGATAGTTTTGATTTCTCCATCTGAAAATTGGTTACTCATATCCTTTGATCATTTGTCAATTGAGAAATGGCTAGTATTATAAATTGGATTAATTTCTTTATAAATTTTGAAATTAGACCTTTATCAGAGACCTTTGTTATAAAAATGTTTCCCCAGTTTGTAGTTTCCTTTCTAATCTTGGGTTTATTAGTTTTATTCGTATAAAAGCTTTAAAATTTATTATTATTAGATTATTCATTTTAAATCTTATAATACTCTCTATCTTGTTTGGTCGTAAATTCTTCCCTTCTCCAAAGATCTGCCAGGCAAACTCCTCTGTGTTCCCTTAATATATTTTCTTTATATCTAAATCATGTACACAGTTTCACCTTATATTAATTAGGATAGGGCAGTGATTCCCGAAGTGGGCACCACTGCCCCCTGTTGGGTGCTGCAGCAATCTAGGGAGGTGGTAATGGCCACAGGTGCATTTGGGGGCAGTGAATAACTGTAAGGGGGCAGTGATAATATGTGACAGGGGGCCCTAAGTAATATTTTTTCTGGAAAGGGGGTGGTAGGCCGAAAAAGTTTGGAAACCACTGGTATAGGGTATTAGATATTAAACTATATCTAGCCTCTGCCATACTGTTTTCTTATTTTCCCAGCAGCTTTTGATAAAGATTGACTTCTTATTCCTAAATCTTGGATCTTTGGTTTAAAACATTTGGTTATTAAAATCATTTACCCCTGTTTATCTAATCTATGCCATTAATCTTCCATTCTATTCCTTAGCCAGTACCAGATTGTTTTGATGATTACCGCTTTATAGTACAGTTTAAGATCTGGTATTGCTAGGCCTTCTTTCTTCACATTTTCTTTTATTACCTTTCTTGATATTCTTGACCTTTTTGTCCTTCCAGATGAATTTTATTATTATTTTTCTAGTTTTATAAAATAAGTATTTGGTAGTTTGATTGACATAGTATTGAATAAATGAATCTCATTTTTATTGTATTATCTTAGCTTACCCATAAGCAATTAATATTTTGTCAATTGTTTAGATCTGACTATTTGTGCGAAAAATGTTTTGTAATCGTGTTCATATAATTCCTATGTTTGTCTTGGCAAATACATTCCCAGGTATTTTGTATTGTTTAGATTACCTTTCTAATTCTGGCTATTTGACTTCATTAGTAATAAATAGAAATGATGATGATTTATGTTTATTGTGTATCCTGAAACTGTGCTAAACTTATTAATTATTTCAACTATTTTAGTTGATTTTCTAGGATTCTCTAAGTATATCATGATATCATCCATAAAGAATGATAGTTTAGGTTCTTTATTGCCTACTTTAATTCACTCAATTTATTTTCCCCCTTATCTCTAAAGCTAGGGTTTTAAATGCAATATTAAATAATAGTGGTAATAATTGACATCCTTGCTACACTCCTGCTCTTATTGGGAAGACTTCTACTTTATCCCCATTATAGATGATACTTGGTGAAAGTTTTAGGTATATACTACTTATCATTTTAAGGAATGATCCATTTATTCCTATGCTTTCTCACATTTTTAATAGGAACAGGTGCATTTTTCAAAGGTTTTTTCTGCATCTTTTGAGATAATCGTATGATTTTTGTTAATTTGATTATTGATATGACCAATTGTAGTTACTTTTACTAATATTAAACCAGCCCTGCATTCTTGGTATATATCCCACCTGGTTATAGTGAATGAACTTTGAGATATATTGCTGTATTTTCCTTGCTAATATAGCTTTTTGGCTTTTTAAAAACACTTTCCTTTCACCTATGTATTGGTTCCAAGGCAGGAGAGTGGTAAGGGAAAGGCAATGGGGTTTAAGTGACTTGCCCAGGGTCACACAGCTAGGAAGTATCTGAGGCCAGATTTGAACCTAGAACCTCCCATCTCTAGGCCTGCCTTTCAATCCATTTAGTTACCCAGCTGCCCTGCTAATATTGTTTAAATTTTTTTTGCATTCATATTAATAAAATTAGCCTATAATTGTCTTTCTCTTTTTACTTCATCAAAACAATTTGTTAGTATTCATTTTCTATTTTCCCAAATAATTCATGTAGTATTGGGATTCATTTTTCTTTAAATGTTTGATAGAATTCACTTGTAAATACCATTGGAATGTTTTCTTGGGGGTTCATTGATGGCTTGTTCAATTTATTTTTCTGATATGAAAATATTTAAAGATTCTATTTCCTCTTTTGCTAATCCTGGAACTGTGAATTTTTGTAAATATTCATCCATTTCACATAGATTATAAGATAAATTGGCCTATAATTTGGCAAAATAGCTCCTAATTATTGCTTTAATTTGCTCTTTTTTGGTGGTGAGTTTACCCTTTTAATTTTTTATGCTAATTATTTGATCTTTTTTTTCCATCAAATTAACCAACACCACACTTTGTTTATTTTTTTCATAAATACTATTCCTAGTTTATTTATTAGTTCAATGGTTCTCCCTCTTTCACCTTTATTAGTTTCTCCTTTAATTCTTAGGATTCCAATTGTCTTTAAATGAGAATTTTCAGCATTTTATTGATGTAAGTATTTAGAAATATAAATTTTCCCCAAGTCACTACTTTAGTTATATCCCATAAATTTGGGTATATTGTTGTCTCATTGTCATTTTCAATAAAATTGATAGTTTCAATAATTTTTCCTTGACCCACTCTTTTTATCATTAGACTAGTTAATCTCCAAATAATTTTTGATTTATCTCTCTGTAGAGGTTTATGAATTATAATTTTTATTAAATTATGATCCAAAAGGATGCATTTATTAGTTCTGCTTTTCTGGATTTGGTTCTGAAGTTTTTATGCCCTATTACATGATCAGTTTTTGTGTAGGAGTCATGAACTTCTGAAAAGAAGGTATATTCCTTTCTATTGCCGTTCATTTCTCTCCAGAGATCTATTAGTTCTAACTTTTCTAAGATTTCATTTATTTCTTTTACTTCTTTCTTGTTTATTTTTGTTTGATTTGTCTAGATCCGAAAGGGAGTTGAGGTCCCCCACTAATATAGTTTTACTATCTATTTCATCTTGAATTTCATTTTAATTTCTCTTTTAGAAATTTAGAAGCTATTCCATTTGGTGTATACGTTTAGTATTGATATTACGTCATTGTTTACAGTACCTTTTAGCAAGATGTAATTTCCTTCCTTATCTCTTTTTTTAAAAAATTTTAATCATTTATTAATATTCATTTTCAACATGGTTACATGATTTATGCTCCTACTTTCCCCTTCACCCCCCACACTCCCCCAATCCATGGTCGATACACATTTCCACTGGTTTTATCATGTGTCCTTGTTCAAGACCTATTTCCAAATTGTTGTTAGTTGCATTGGTGTGGTAGTTTGGAGTCCACATCCCCATTCATGTCCTCCTCAGCCCATGTGTTCAAGCATTTATTTTTCTTATATGTTTCCTCTCCTGTAGTCCTTCCTCTGAATGTGGATAGCGTTCTTTACCATAAATCCCTCACAGCTGTCCTGTGTCATTGCATTATAAAGCAGCAGTCATTAAAACAATATGGTACTGGCTAAAAGATAGAAGGGAGGATCAGTGGAATAGACTTGGGGTTAATGACATTAGTAAGACAGTGTATGATAAACCCAAAGAGCCCAACTTTTGGGACATGAATCCACTATTTGACAAAAACTGCTGGGAAATTTGGAAAACAATATGGGAGAGATTAGGTTTAGATCAACATCTTACACCCTACACCAAGATAAATTCAGAATGGGTGAATGACTTGAATATAAAGAGGGAAACTATAAATAAGTTAAGTGAACACAAAATAGTATACCTCTCAGATCTGTGGGAAAGGAAAGATTTTAAAACCAAGCAAGAGTTAGAGAAAATTACAAAATGTAAAATAATT
Source organism: Gracilinanus agilis (assembly GCF_016433145.1). NCBI lineage: Eukaryota > Metazoa > Chordata > Mammalia > Didelphimorphia > Didelphidae > Gracilinanus > Gracilinanus agilis. The sequence continues at coordinate 221,615,618 of NC_058131.1, read as the reverse complement.
GGTTTTGATTTTATTAAGCTAAAAAGCTTTTGTACAAACAAAAACAATGTAGTCGGGGCAGCTGGGTAGCTCAGTGGATTGAGAGCTAAGCCTAGAGATGGAGGTCCTAGGTTGAAATCCGGCCTCAGACACTTCCCAGCTGTCTGACCCTGGGCAAGTCACTTGACCCCCATTGCCCACCCTTACTCTTCCACCAAGGAACCAATACACAGAACTTAAGGAACCAATACACAGAAGTTAAGGGTTAAAACAAAACAAAACAAAACAAAAAAACAATGTAGTCAAAATCAGAAGGGAAACAACAAATTGGGAAAAATCTTTATAACAAAGAACTCTGACAGGGGTCTAATTACTCAAATATACAAGGAGGTAAATCAATTATATAAAAAATCAAGCCATTCCCCAATTGATAAATGGGCAAGAGACATGAATAGGCAATTTTCAGGTAAAGAAATCAAAAGTATCAATAAGCACATGAGAAAGTGCTCTAAATCTCTAATAATTAGAGAAATGCAAATCAAAATAACTCTGAGGTATCACCTCACACCTAGCAGATTGGCTAAAATTAAAGAAGGGGAGAGTAATGAATGCTGGAGGGGATGTGGCAAAATTGGGACATTAATGCATTGCTGGTGAAGTTGTGAATTGATACAACCATTCTGGCTGGCAATTTGGAACTATGCTCAAAGGGCTATAAAAGAATGCCTGCCCTCTGAACCAGCCATACCATTGCTGGTTTTGTACCCCAAAGAGATCATAGATAAACAGACTTATAGAAAAATATTTATAGCTGCGCTTTTTGTGAATAACTGAACAAACTGTGGTATATGCTGGTGATGGAATACTGTTGTGCTAAAAGGAATAATAAACTAGAGGAGTTCCAGGTGAACTGGAAAGACCTCCAGGAACTGATGCAGAGTGAAAGGAGCAGAGCCAGAAGAACATTGTACACAGAGACTGATATACTGTGGTAAAATTGAATGTAATGGACTTCCTTATCTCTTTTAATCAAATCTATTTTTACTTTAGTTTTCTCTGAGATCATGATTGCTACTCCTGCTTTTATTTTTTTATTTCAGATGATGCACAATAAATTCTGTTCCAGCTTCTTACCTTTACTCTGCGTGTGTGTCACCCTGTCTCAAATATGTTTGTTGTAAACAACATAGAGTAAGATTTTGGTTTTTTATCCACTCTACTATTGTTTCCATTTTACATGGGTGAGTTCATCCCATTCACATTCACAGTCATGATTACAACTGTGCATTGCCCTCCATGTATGCATAATTAAATGGAAAGAGGATATTTCCAATTCTTAAAAATCATTATTAGTAGTACAAAAGTTAGAAGGAGTATACTGGGACAGAGGATGGGGAAGTAAGCTGATTAGATGAAATGATATGCATAAAGAAAATCAAGGGGTGAAAAAGAGGATTGTACTAAGAGAAAAGTGAAGGGAAAGAAAGAAGGGTAAATTCTCTAACCTAAACCAGCATAAAAAACCTACTAGAGTAGAGGGGAGAATGATGGTGGTGACATTCAATGCTTAAACTTTATACTCATTGAAATTAGCTCAGAGAGGGAATAGAAACTATATCCATTGAGGGATAGAATCCTATCTTACTCTAGAGAAGTAGAAAGGGAGTAAGACAAGGGAATAGGGGTAGTAATAAGAGGGAGGGTGAAGTGGGAATTGTGGTCATGAAAAGCAAAACAATGGAGAGGAAGAAGAAAATGGAAATGAAAAAGAGCCAGATAAAAAAGAAGACAATATCATATCCCATATCTTCTCATCTTTTAATGTGGAGGCTGCTACATTTGTGTGATTGTGACTATAACTCCATTGTATTTGAATTGCTTCTTACTACTTGTAGTATTTTCTCCATAGCTTTAGGGTTCTTGGTTTTAGCTATTATATTCATAGGAGTTGTCATTTCAGAATGTCTATTTGGAGGTGTTCTGTGGATTCTTTCAATTCCTATTTTACTCTCTTGTTCAAGAATGTCTTCGATGTTTTCTTTTATAATTTCTGGTATTATGATGTCCAGACATTTTAATTTTATTTTATATTGTTTTTGATCATGGTTTTCAGGTTGTCATATAATTATTTTTTTAAACATTTATTAATATTCATTTTTATCATGGTTACATGATTCATGCTCCTACTTTCCCCTTTGCCCCCCGCACTCCCCCAACCCATGGCCGGTGCACATTTCCACTAGTTTTGTCATGTGTCCTTGATCAAGACCTATTTACAAATTGTTGGTAGTTGCATTGGTGTGGTAGTTTCCAGTCCACATCCCCAATCATGTCCGCCTCAACCCATGCGTTCAAGCAGTTGTTTTTCTTATATGTTTCCTCTCCTGCAGTCCTTCCTCTGAATGTGGGCAGCGTTCTTTACCATAAATCCCTCCGAATTATCCTGGGTCACTGTATTGCTGATGGTACAGAGGTCCATTACATTCAATTTTACCATAGTATATCAGTCTCTGTGTACAATGTTCTTCTAGCTCTGCTCCTTTCCCTCTGCATCTGTTCCCAGAGGTCTCTCCAGTTCGCCTGGAACTCCTCCAGTTTATTATTCCTTTTAGCACAATAGTATTCCATCACCTGCATATACCACAGTTTGTTCAGCCATTCCCCAATTGAAGGACATACCCTCCTTTTCCAATTTGTTGCCACCACAAAAAGCTCAACTATAAATATTTTCATACAAGTCTGTTTATCTATGACCTCTTTGGGGTACAAACCCAGCAATGGTATGGCTGGTTCAGAGGGCAGGTATTCTTTTATAGCCCTTTGAGCATGATTCCAAATTGCCAGCCAGAATGGCTGGATCAGTTCACAGCTCCACCAGCAATGCATTAATGTCCCAATTTTGCCACATACCCTCCAACATTCATTACTCTCCCCTTCTTTCATTTTAGCCAATCGCTAGGTGTGAGGTGATACCTCAGAGTTGTTTTGATTAGCATTTCTCTAATTATTAGAGATTGGGAACACTTTCTCATGTGCTTATTGATACTTTGATTTCTTTACCTGAAAATTGCCTATTCATATCTCTTGCCCATTTATCAATTGGAGAATGGCTTGATTTTTTATACAATTGATTTAACTCCTTGTATATTTGAGTAATTAGACCCCTGTCAGAGTTTTTTGTTATAAAGATTTTTTCCCAATTTGTTGTTTCCCTTCTGATTTTGACTACATTGTTTATGTTTGTACAAAAACTTTTTAGTTTAATATAATCAAAACAATTTAATTTACATTTTGTAATTTTCTCTAACTCTTGCTTGGTTTTAAAGTCTTTCCTTTCCCACAGATCTGACAAGTAAACTATTCTGGGTTCACTTAACTTGTTTATAGTTTCCCTCTTTATATTCAAGTCATTCACCCATTCTGAATTTATCTTGGTGTAGGGTGTAAGATGTTGATCTAAACCTAATCTCTCCCATATTGTTTTCCAAATTTCCCAGCAGTTTTTGTCAAATAGTGGATTCATGTCCCAAAAGTTGGGTTCGTTGGGTTTATCATACACTGTCTTGCTGATGTCATTTACCCCAAGTCTATTCCATTGATCCTCCTCTCTGTCTCTTAGCCAGTACCATATTGTTTTGATGACTGCTGCTTTATAGTATAGTTTAATATCTGGTACTGCTAGGCCCCCTTCCTTCACATTTTTTTTCATTATTTCCCTTGAGATTCTTGATCTTTTGTTATTCCAAATGAAATTTGTTATAGTTTTTTCTAATTCAGTAAAGAAGTTTTTTGGTAACTTGAGAGGTATGGCACTAAATAGGTAAATTTATTTGGGTAGAATGGTCATTTTTATTATGTTAGCTCATCCTACCCATGAGCAATCAATGGCTTTCCAATTGTTTAGATCCAGTTTTATTTGTTTGGAAAGTGTTTTGTAGTTGTTTTCATATAAATGCTGTGTTTGTTTTGGTAGGTAGAATCCTAAGTATTTTATATTGTCTAGGGTGATTTTGAATGGTGTTTCTCTTTCTACTTCTTGTTGCTCTAGTGTGTTGGAAATGTATAGAAATGCTGATGATTTATGTGCATTTATTTTGTATCCTGCAACTTTGCTAAAGTTGTTGATTATTCTACAAGCTTCTTAGTTGATTCTCTAGGATTTTTTAAGTAGACCCTCATATCATCTGCAAAGAGTGATAGCTTAGTCTCCTCATTGCCTATTTTGATCCCTTCAATTTCTTTTTCTTCTCTAATTGCAACTGCTAGTGTTTCTAGTACTATGTTAAATAATAGAGGTGATAATGGGCATCCTTGTTTTACTCCTGATCTTATTGGGAAGGCTTCTAATTTATCCCCATTGCATATGATGTTTGTTGATGGTTTTAGGTAGATACTGTTTATTATTTTTAGGAAAGGTCCTTCTATTCCTATACTTTTCAGTGTTTTCAATAGGAATGGATGCTGTATTTTGTCAAGGGCTTTTTCAGCATCTATTGAGATAATCATGTGATTTTTGTTTTTTAGACTGTTGATATGGTCAATTATGTGGATGGTTTTCCTAATGTTGAACCAACCTTGCATTCCTGGTAAAAATCCCACCTGATTATGGTGGATGATCTTCTTAATTACTTGCTGGAGTCTCTTTGCTAGTATTCTATTTAAGATTTTTGCAT
>NC_058131.1:221536951-221590992 GCF_016433145.1 Gracilinanus agilis | reverse complement strand
GTGTGTGTGTAAATATATATATATATATATATATATATATATATATATATATACATATATGTATGAATAAGCATTTGTAGTTTTTATTTTTTGTTAGAATAGTCAAGGTAAGTCCCATTTGTTAAAAAAAAATTTTTCTTGAAAGATTAAACATATCTTAAGTCATAAGTTCGTGCCAAAACAGTTTAAATCCTTGCCTTTGATTTGAAATGACATTTAAACTGAAGGCCCATGGATATTTGACAGTGCTCTCTCTAAAATATTATGACAGGAACTCTTTAGTTCTATGAATTTTATATGAACACCATTTTTTCCCTTGAGACTGACAGTTTGAGATGAATTCTATTATCACTTTAAAGTACAGGCATGTCCTATTAGCTAAAAACAACAAAAACAACAAAAAACAACCCTTAGTACAGAGAAAAATATTTTTTTCTCTCTCCCTCCCTCAATTACCTAATCTATTTACATTAGGAATACTTTGGGTAAATATGAATAAAATGAAAACAAGATTTTGTCTAGGGTATATTCTCTAAAGCAGAATAATGTGCCAGAAATACAACTAATTTTTTGTCAAATAACCAACTGGTTCTTTTTTTTTTTTGTCTTTTGTCTTTTTTTTTTTTAAGTTATCATGGTCACATGATTCATGTTTTTACTTTCCCCTTCACCCCCCCACACCCCCACCCCATTGTTTTAAAATGTGTCATTGATCAAGACTTATTTCCAAATTGTTGATAGTTGCATAGGTGTGGTAGTTTCGAGTCTACATCCCCAATTATGTCCGCCTCAAACCATGTGTTCAAGCAGTTGTTTTTCTTCTGTGTTTCCACTCCTGAAGTCCTTCCTCTGAATGTGAGTAGCGTTCTTTTCCATAAGTCTCTCAGAATTGTCCTGGATCATTGCATTGCTGCTAGTACAGAAGTTCATTACATTCTATTTTACCACAGTGTATTGGTCTCTGTGTACAATGTTCTTTTGGCTCTGCTCCTTTCACTATGCATCAATTCCTGGAGGTCTTTCTAGTTCACCTGGAACTCCTCCAGTTTATTATTCCTTTGAGCGCAATAATATTCCATCACCAGCATATATCACAGTTTGTTCAACCATTCCACAATAGAAGGACATACCCTCGTTTTCCAGTTTTTTGCCACCACAAAAATCTTGGTTATAAATGTTTTCATACAAGTCTGTTTATCTATGATCTCTTTGGTATGGCTGGATCAAAGGGCAGGCATTCTTTTATAGCCCTTTGAGCATAGTTTCAAATTGCCATCTAGAATGGTTGGATCAGTTCACAACTTCACCAGCAATGCCACATCCAAAACCCCAATTTTGCCACATCCCCTCCAACATTCATTACTCTCCCCTACTATCATTTTAGCCAATCTGTTAGGTGTGAGGTGATACCTCAGATTTGTTTTGATTTGCATTTCTCTAATTATTGGAGATTTAGAGCACTTTCTCTTGTGCTTATTGATAGTTTTGATTTCTTTATCTGAAAATTGCCTATTTATGTCCCTTGCCCATTTATAGATTGGGGAATGGCTTGATTTTTTTATACAATTGATTTAACTCCTTGTATATTTGAGTAATTAGACCTCTGTCAGAGTTTTTTGTTATAAAGATTTTTTCCCGATTTGTTGTTTCCCTTCTGATTTTGGTTGCATTGTTTTCTTTTGTATGTTTGTGTGTGTGTGGGAGAGGGTTGCTCAGCTCATGTTTTAGTGAGAGCTATTTCACCCCCCGTTATAGCATGGAAATGCCCCAATCCCACATACCTTCAATGCTCTGCCCTGTTGTGGGGTCCCTTCGTTCGTCTGGATTTGTTTTTATGTCTTCATGAGTAGTCCTATATGTTTCATTTAGGAGAGGTTAAGCAGCTGCTTTTTACTCTGCCACCATCTTAACCCGGAAGCCCTTCCCTCCCAATTGGTTCCTTAAATCAGTTATCACAGTGTTGCCTGTACTTAAAATGAACAAAATCAGAAATGTCCAGAACTCATCAACATTTTCCCTTTAACTACCAAAGTTAATTAATAATCTTTCATTTATCATTATTTTTGAGAAAATCTAACTCCTTTATGTCAAAGGAAGTGAATTAGTCTTTGAGTATCTAAAATGATCATTAGAAGAATGTTTGAACATATGATTTTTGAATCTAAAATACTACCATCACTTTTTTCCCTATTCTATAGTCATTGGATTTAAAATTAGTGTGGAAACAATTTCCAGATATCTACCTTCATTACTCAAGTTAATTCAAACAAAATAGAAATAACTCAGAGGGCTTATAAAAAATATGGGCATTTCCCTCTTTTTACAAACTATTTTCATGATGGAAAGAGAGTAATCATCTTTCTGTCTCATTTATCTTTCTAAATCAGTATTGTTTCCATTGGACAAAGATGGATTGAAAGGGTATATTGTGCTTTTCTACAAAACAGCAGTGTATCCAAATTTTTAGTTTTATTCAGAGAAATGAAAAGTACTGAAGTTTCAATGATTTCCCTTTATGGAAATAGAAACACTTTTTCTTAAAGCTCAAATTTTTAAAGGGAAAATACAACATTGTACTAAATCAGGAGCAATTGCAAATGTTCTGAGTCCTCATAAGTAATCAGTATAACTCTTAAAAAATGGAAAAATTGCTATGAATGTTCACGAACTAAAGTATCTATTTGACCTTGCAAATTTAGTAGCTTCATTTAATATTTCATATAATTCTAATTGAAAGTAAGAAAATGTAGGAGTAGATAGGGTTATGAAGACCTGAGTTCAGTACAAAGCACTGACACTCACTGCATAATCCTGAGCAAATAATTTCATATCTATATGCTTCAATTTTCACATTCAGGAGCAGAACAGAGGCCAGTACATAATGTGTTTTCAGTATCTCATTAAGAGGTCAGTTTGTTTTTTAAAGAATATAAATTAAAAGGAACAATTTATTATTTAATTATTTAGTTGAACCATCTACCTCCATGAATTTGTAATTCACATTATATTATTTCCAGTAAAGAAAAAAAAACCTCAAAATCAAAATATCATTGATTATACTTCCTTTCAAATGTTGCATTCAGGAACGTGCATGAACCCTAAGTGGAGTATAAAGCTACATCTGACCTTCAACTATGTAGAATTAAAAAAACAAAAAAACAAAAACCTGAGTTTGAATTACCATTATAACCCCTGTATTGAATCTATATAACCTTATCATAGAGTACTATTAATTGAAGCATATCAACAAAACAATTTCATAGTTAGATATAAAATACATTTCTAAGTCCCATATATCCTTTGTTCAACTGGACTGAAGCAAGTAAAAACTTCTGTAGCAAATTGAAAACATTTAGAAATGTAAGAAGTAAGAAAACTCCCAAGGAGATTTTACACATAAAATTTTAAAATTGCAACTCAAATATCCTTAGGACTCTTATATTCCACTTATTGTTCACATACGTCATGGGATATTGCTCCAGAATTTGTTTCAATTTATTTTTCTTTGCATTGTTAAGCACAAGGTTTATAAAGAGTCCCAAATCACAGAAGAGGACAGGCACATTAAAAAACATCATAAATACCTTTGAAGTCCAAAGAAATAGTTTTTCTCTCTCTTGATATTGAGTTAAGGTCAGAAAAATATTTTTCCCCCTTTGGCTTCAATTTTTTCCACATCATTTTTTTGTACAATAAGTCAGAATCAAATAACCAATGAACCTTTCTCTTCCATCGTCTTGGTCTCCTATGTCATTTTGAATAATCAATCTTCAAAATTTTCCACTGACCATATGACTGTACTTGAATGCAATCAGGGTACTGAGGTTGTAGTGTTATCTCAAAGTTTATAAATTCAGTTGAATGTAACTCACCTAAAGAATTTATTGGACACTGTGCAAGACACAAGGGGAAAGAGAGTTTATGATTAAGATAGTAATATGGAGGAAAATCATGAAGAAGGTCAGTTTTGTAACTTACTAAGAAGCAAACATCTGGAAAGGATCCAATAAAATTACAAAGAAAATTTTAAGAAATACTTGTAAGTTTCTCTGTGCATTCCAGAAATGCACAACAATGTGATCATGAACTGACAGAAACAGATAATGGTATCATACATGAGAAACCTAAGCAAATAGATCTTGGGAAAAATGGGATGTCAGGAAGAACCACTGGGGTTCTTCTTGAAGAATGGGGGTGGATATATGGCGAAAGGGAAATGAAACCATTCACTCTTCTGATGTTCAACAGTCCATCTTTAATCTCCACACACACTAACCAACTAACTAACTAACTCTACCTTCTACATTATGCCTACCTACCATTAACAATAGCTAAAGCAGTATAGACATACTTTTGCCCATGGGAAAGTCAAGCCCCCCCCCACCCCCCAGCATACTGAGACAGTCACCCAAAATAGATACCAGAAATTGTTATTCTCTTAGAACTCTAGGAATCTGGGGTTTTCCACAAGCAATGGACAGATAATACACCTGGAGTACTGGCCTTGGTGATCTCATAATGTCTCAAGACTTGTCTCTATTCTGGGTCCACACTCCCTGTCTGACCTTGTCCAAAAATGCTTGGCAGGGAGGGAAACAGAGGAAGGAGGACTTAACCCTTTGCTTCCTCTACAAATGAAGAATATTGCAAAAACATGGAAATGTCAGAACTATAAAAAGGCTACTCATGTGAAGTAACCATAAATACATGAAAAGGAAGCTGAAGGACTGTAGGAAAGAAAGTATTGATGATAACAGTGTGAATATACTTTGAAAATCATCATTCTGAAATTTAAAGAAATCTAGTATTCTAGGAGCTAAAACCAAACTCTTAACTCTGGTCTGTCAGGAGAAAATCAAGGCCACAACCTATATTCATAGGCCATCATACAAGAAATAAATCTTGAGCGTTCACTTTTCAGAACATTGTGAATCACAGCAGGGAATAAAACAATCCCAGTGTCTGAAAGCCAGTGCTAAAGGGACCATGCAACATTACTAAGGGCTCTCAGATTTTTATCAAGTAAAAAAATCTAATTTCCAATCTATGATCCAAAAAAACCACAATCTGACTAAGGCCAGAATTCAAAATGAACCATCAGGAGGCTAAGAAAAAAGCCAGAGATTGAGAAATAATGTGGAGATTATCACCAATTACCCATTTTGAATTAGCAGTAGAAGTAATTGTAGCATTAATATCCAGAACACAGGAAGGACAATACCAAATGAATCCTATCCAGTTCTCTGAAGAGTAACAGAGTAGCACAAAATCTCAAACCAATAACTAATACTGAAAATGTAAAAACAAAATATAATAACTAATACATTAAGAAAAGCTCAAGAGGAAAACCTAGAAGAAAAAATCAACCCCACAATAAAAATATAAAGAATTTTAGAGAAAAAAATTTTGGTCACAAGAATTTGAAGAATATCTGAAAGAAAGCAAGGAAAACATAAAAAAGAAAATTATACATTAGATCAATCTCTGCCAATCTCTGGCAGGAAGAAAATAAAGGAGAAAAATAGCTTAAGCTAGCAATATGGTTGACTTTTAAAAATAGGATGGAGCCATCAGAACTCCAAGATTCTCTTGTGATAAAATATTCTGAAAAGAGGACAGAGCCAAGATAGCAGAGAATGCATATAGATCCACCTGATGTCTACAGATTACCCTCCAAATAGTTGTGATATAAACCCTCAAAACAAATTATGGAGTAGCATAACCCACAAAAAGAAAGGGGGAAATAATTTCTGCCCAAAATGACTTAGAAAACTGGCACAAAAGATCTATTGCACCAACGTTGAAGTAGAGCACAAAACAGTAGACAAAGGTACTTCCCTCCAATGGCAACATGTCTTAAAGGTAACTGAATCAGTATCAAAGGCCTTCAGGAGTCATCAGCCACAACTGGTATGTCGACATGGAATCTAGAGACCCCAAACTTGTGGCCTGGTGGGATCTGATGAACCCCAAGTTTTAGTAATAGCTAGTAAGTTGGAGACCCCTAAGCTTGTGCTTGTTCCCTGTTACCCTGAGAATACACTAGCAGTTGCAGACTGAATAATGGACCCCTAGGGTAAATTCTAAATACCCTTTTGTCTTAGGTAGTCTTCCCCATTGTATCAGAGACCCTTTCCCAGGTAGACACACCTGGGCGGGGACCATCCTTTAGAATCCATTGTTAGTAACCTCTTCCTTTACACCCTAGCCTCTGGCTATGATTCCTTTCCTAAACTTGATTGTAAATCCCATACTTACAAGTATGATAATGTCAATCATATTTCCCACCCCCTGGATCTTCCCAAATGGTATTTAAGTTTCCCAATTTCTTTTGTTTCCTAGGAGCACTCATCTAGTCCAGTGGCACTCCCAAGGGGTCAGGGACCAGAGCAAGCAGTGTTCAGTCCTGGGACTCTGCATAGGGAGTGTGGCACACAGCTCTGAGTGGAGGCCTAATCAGCCCTGTTCCCCCTTTTCTTAAAGAGTGATTTTTCTGACTATCTAATAATTCTGTTTGTTTTTTTTTTTCTAAGTCAACAGGTAACAGAAAACTGATTAGAAGGAGATTCCAGGAGACCCTTTTGTAGCTCTTGGAACAAAATTTTTGTTACATTGAATATATATAGATCCAGGTCACAGTCCTGGTATCAGGATGAGAAATAGAAATAGCACAGACCAGTGCTTCTGATTTCTGGAAAGTAGGAAACACTGGTCACAGTTCTAAGGTGAAAAAGAATGATTGTGGTTGCTCACATACAAAAATCATAGGCCAAGCAAGTATTAAACACATTTCTCTTTACACCATACTGCCTCAGAAGAATAGAAAACTTAAAGATCCGCAGAACTAGCTCTGAATTCAGCTGCACAAAGAACCTGGAACCATGCTCCTAAATTAAAGATCCTAACTTTAACACTTTTTTTTTTTATATATCAGAAGGAAAGAAAAAAGGCTGGAAAATGAGCAAAGAATCAAAAACATTATTTTGGGGACAAGGAAGAATAAATCAAACTCAGAAAAAAGCAAGGAGGTCAATACTTTTGATTTTGAAGTGTAAAATCCCCTGAGGGGTTGCAGAATGGGGCCCAAGAGTTTTGGTAAGGGATAGGGAAAAAAAGAGACAAGTCAAAGTTTGGATTAATTGCTGATGGCAATTAAGTATGATTTATTGAATGAATACACAAGCTTATAAAGACAAAAACTGGCAAGGAAACTTTCTCCTGGAAATCCAAAGCAACTTTCCCATAACAAAGGTTAGCCTTGAGAGGGGGCTTTGGACAAAGGACCATAGGTGGGAGTAAGTGGGAAGATAACAGGAACTGAGAAAGGGGAAATACCAAATATATTAAACATATTTTTCTGCCTGGGAAAGGATCATTGCCTCAATCAGAAACTTGTTGAGAAATGTGGAAACTGAGGAAATTAACTACTTTGTTGGTGGGAAATGTGGAAACTGAGGGATCTTAGACTTTTGTTTTACACAGACCCTGGACCTCAACTGACATCAGGGGTCTCAGTCTTGCCTTTTCAACCCTGAGACCTCAGTCCCTGACACTCAAGCTTTAAAGAACAATATAAAATAATTAATGGAGAACCTCAAGAGGATTTAAAAAACTGAATAAAAGAGGGCAATGAGGTGGCTCAGTATACTGAGAAGCAGGTTTAGAGACAGGTCCAAATATGGCCTTAAAGACTTCCTAGCCATGTAACTCTTAGCAAGTCACTTAATTCCCATTGCCTAGACCTTACCACTCTTCTGCCTTGGAAACAATATAGATTCTAATATGGAACATAAGAATTTATTTTTCTTTTAATAAAAAAATTGAATAAGTCAGAAGAAAAAATTGGGGAAGACTTCAGAGTGATATAGGAAAATCATGAAAAAAAAAAAAAACCTTGATAAAGGAGGCCCAAAAATATGGAAAAAATAATGCCTTAAAAACTGAAAAGGCTAATTTATAAAAGAGGCACAAAAATTGAATGATGACAATAATTCTTAAAGAGTAGAATTTTCTGTATGAAAAGAAGTACAAAAAAATCACTGAGGAACATAACTCTTTAAAGAGTAGATTTGCCAAATGGAAAAGTAAATAGAAAACTTCACTCAAGAAAATTATGACACAAAAATCAGAATTGGGCAAGTGGAAACTAGTGTCCCTATTACATCAAGAAACAAAGTGAAAAAAATTTAAATGAGAAAATTTTAAAATATCTCACTAAAAAAAATTGACCTGGAAAATAAATTCAGCAGTGATAATCTAAAAACTATAAGACTTCCTGAAGGCTATTATCAAAAACAGAGTGTAGATATCTTTAAAGAAAATATCAGAGAACACTGCCCCTATGTTCTAGAACCAGCAGGAAAAATAAAAATAGAAAGAATCCACTTATCACTTCCTGAAAGAAAGTCCAAAATGATAATTCCCAGGAATATTATAGCTAAATTATTCTAGATGGAGAAAAAAACATTTCAAGCATCCATTAAAATAAATTCAAAGTGTGAGAAATAGGAATGCATTGGGAAAACAGGGAAAGAATAAATAGCTGGAGTAAATTATCTCACATAAAAAGGAATGAAAGAAGTTTTACAGTAAAGGGAAAGATAGGGAAAATTAAGAGGTGATCACATAAACCTTACTCTCAACCAAATTGGCTTGAAGGAGAAAGAATATACACAAATAACTGGGTAGAGAAATCTTACCTTATAGGAAAGTAGGATGAGAGGGGATGGAGATATAAGAAGGGGATGGAGCCTATAGAAAAGAAGGAAAATGTGTAAGAAATAAATAAACCTTTGATCCATAATTATGAACTGAAAACTGACTTTATTCATGGTTAAATAGAGTTAGTGACCCCATCACACCCAATCTCTGGTGAAAGACATGTTATGAATGTTCACAGTTATTTTATAAGCCTTTGACAGATGATACAAATCAATGATTAACAAAAGACACATACCATAACATATATTAGTATGTTATCTAATAGTCGATAAATTATAGTGTAGTGTCTGTTATAATTAAAAATGATAAAGACTGATAAAATAAGAGAAATTAATGTTTTAATAGCCATGGCCATGTTGATGAAATATATATATATAAAACCATGCTTGACTATCTTTTAAATTTACTGCTAGTGCCCATCCTAGCTCTCTCATACACCAGCCAGGTAACCAAAGAGACTATCTCAACTCCACCCTCCAAATTTAAGCTCCCCATACATGGGGACATCTGACATCCCCAAGCCCCAAACCGGAAACCAGAAACCCATTGGAATCATGGGAAATGTAGTCTCAAAGCCCCCACGTGTCCATAGGGAGTCTGTTAGACACTTCCAAATAGCACTTCCCTGAATTCAAAACAAACATGTCCAAGCAATTTATTGATCTTATAACTAATGCCTTCTTAAGGAGAGGCATAAAGGTAAACTGAGTTGTCTCTCTGAGTCATTAAATCTGAAGACTCTATTATTGCCACAAACTCATAGAAAAGCAAATACTATTCCTGCTTTTATAACTGATCCTGTGATTGCTTCTTTATCATTATCTTTATCCAAACTCAGGAGATAGTAAAGGTGTATATTTAAGATATGAAGGCTTATAAAAGGATTCCTTAAGCTAATTCTCACCTTATCTAACAGAGGTAATAAACAACTGGGACTAGTCTTTCTAACATTCTAGTTAAATATATGATTTAAGGTATTATATGAGATGAATTAGTTTTATTCTAACATTCAAAAAGAAATTAAGTGAAAGAAATGCAAGCTAAGCCCTTCAACCAGAAGGGAGTGGTCTTTAGAAGGTAAACGTTTTTTGAGGAACTACAGAATGAGAGAAAATAAAATAAAAAATAGGGGAGATTAGGATAGAGACTAATATACAGTAATCACAAAAGGGAAAATTATGTCCCTCCAATAAGTTTCTCATCTCTCAAATACACAGAGAAATGTCAGATGTATTAAAATTCAAGTATTTACCCATGTAATAAATGGTCAAAGGATATGAGTAGGCAGTTCTTTAAGAAAATAATTAAAGCTAGCTACAGTCATTCAAAAATGCTCTAGATAACTATTAATTAGACAAATGCAAATAAGCACCATTCTGAGGTACCACCCCTCACCTATCAGATTGGATATTATGACAGAAAGGGAAAATAAGAAAATGGGGAGGATATGTGGGAAAATTAAGTCCCTAATGCATTTATTGAGAGAGATGTGAACTGTTTCAACCATTCTGGAGAACAATTTGGTTCTTTGCTTAAATAAATAGTAATAGTCTTAATCATTTAGGTCTCCAAAAACCTTGAGCAAACAAAACAAAAAACCTAAAATATTAAATATGTGAAAAAATCATACAAGAAAAATGCCCTGATCTGTTAGAATTTAAGGCAGGCTTAAAGGAATGACCTTTTGAGTTTTCCTTTAGGATAAAATTTAATATCTTTCCTTTCTCACTTAGATCCATTTATAATCTTCTCCCTTTTTTTTTCTGTTTGTGTACACATGATTCCAATTATAATCTTCTCCCTTCTTTTTTTTTTTCTGTTTGTGTACACATGATTCCATTTGTGTATTTTATAATAGAATTGTACTAGTCTCCTTGCAGTTTCTTACATCTTATTTCATTACCTTTGAACTATATATCCTTCCTGGATAGAAGGCTCTTAGTTCTCACCTCAGACCCTTCCATACCAAGTTTCTGGGAAAGAATTGATCAATAAATTAGTCACACAATTCCAATAATGAAAAAGCAATAAATCAAAGAAGACAACAAAAGTAACCAATGACAAAATACAGAATTCTATATGAAATAATAAAAATAATGAAAATCATAGAAGAAAAAAACAGTGCAATGAAAAACAACAAAACATTGAATTTACAAACTATAAACTTTTCTTGAGGAGCAGTAATATAAATGAATCATTAACACAATTCCCAATATCACAAATAATGATAAAGGAGAATGTATAACCAATGAAGAAGAAATAAAGAAAAGGCATTTTAATGAGCAGAAATGGAAATTAGAAAGTCTCTGGGCTTGCAGTCAAGAAGGTCTCAGTTCAAATTCTGCCTCAGCCACTTTCCAGTTTTATGACTCTGTGCAAATTACTTGTACTCTCTCAGCCTCCATTAGTTAAAGACCAAATACGAAACATTTCGAAGGTAAACAGAATATTTTGTATCATCTATGACCTATCATATTAGAAAATTTTAAGTGAAAGTCATAGAAGAAACAAATTATTTAAAATTTGGAAGCTCAGTCTTATGAGGACTTCTTGTTAAAAGATGTTACCCTAGCAATCATCAAAAACTATCTATCAAATTATACCTATATGGAGTAAAATTTGTACTCCATTAGTTGAGTTAGCAACAATAAATACCTATGCTAGACCTCCATTTGACTCAGGGGTCAACAAGATATTGAGTATAAGGATGATGAAATTGATCAACATGATTCAGGAACAGCAGCCCTAGTTAGTTTTTTTCTGGTCCCTACTTTGTCACTGGCCTTTTTTATGTCCTGGGAACATGGAATTTATCATTTAACCAGCAGTTCTATTCTACCTTGCATTGGATTAGGATTTCTATGCTTACTTGCTTCCTGTACCTTTGACACCACTTATCCCCAAACTTCTTGGAACTTGTGAATATGCATTGATACTTTTGTGAACATTTTTGATGTCTTTGTCTGAAAATGAGAGCTCTTCTAAAGAAACAGTAATTATGTTGCCCTTCATATGCTCAAAAGACAAGGAGGGAAGAAGAGGGAATATAAAAATCATAGATCCTTAAATTATTAGATTTAAACGTTTCATTTAGCTTTCCTTATGAAGTTAATCCTTTCCACAGAGATAATAATATTATAATATGAAATGATACTATACAATCGAGTGCCAGAGTACTCCACTAAAAATTAAACATGGTGTATTTTATTTAATATCACATTAAGCTATCAATATTCTCAAAATTTATAAACATATAAAGACTACTTACTGAGAGACATTATGGTATATTAAAAAGAAATATGGACTTGAAGTCAGGAAGATCTGCTTTCAAATATTATCCAATACTTTCCATTTATTGGACTTTGGACAAGATATTCAAGATGTTCAACAATACTTGGTTCAGTTTCCAAATGTGTGAGATGAGAGTAACAATTAAAATCTTTCTCATATATCCATTATGAGAATCTAATTTAATAACAAGTAAATATAATACTAATCAAAGTGCTAAGTATATATTTTTATTATTCTTAATATTAAAGCTCCATTTGTCAGTAGGAGAGCACTACATAAATAATATTCCTGGCAAGTGAAAAAGGTAATTATTTTCTTGAATTTTCTAGTTAGTACCACTAAATATATAGTTATTGGGATATACTTGATTGCTCACAATTAAGAATATCTAAATTTGTTATTCAATACAGGTTTTGATAAGGAATTAATGTTGTCATCACACACCACATCTAGAAGACAGAATTCTTTATTTTTTCTTCTTTACTGTCACTATTGGAAAATAAATTATTTTTCATCACAGAATTTTAGAGTTGGAAAGAGATTTCTCACCATATATTGCAAAACAACTCATTTTATAATGAGGAAACTGAAGTCCAGATGTATATAATCATTTTACCAAGTTAATGCACCTACAAATATAAGCCATGTTTTCTGACTCCTAATTCAGGGCTATTGTCAATAAGATATAAACCATACTTGGGGAATTTTCATAATTTCTAAATTAGTATGCTCAAATTGATCAAGTTTTATAAATTACCATGGCAATGTTAATGATGAAAAATATGTTTAATCTTGCATACCACATGTGTATCTTATGAAACACAACTGCGTTTTAAAAAGGAATAATCAAAGTGATTTTACTTTTCCAGGAGCTCTCTTACTTTCAAAGTAGTTACTACTATATCTCATGGAGATTTTTTAAAAAAATGTTACCTCTCAAAAGACAAAGATAACAGCTTTGAAAGTAAATAAGAGACAGTTTAATAAAATAACTTCAAGTTAAGATACTTCTCTGGAATTCTTCAAAAAACTATTGTAAAATGAATTGAGAGTTGGTTAACATAGCTTGTGAGACTGTTGAAAGAGAACAAGCACTTTGATTTGAACCATTTATGATAAAGAAACTATACTGAGGGGGGCAGCTGGGTAGCTCAGTGGATTGAGAGTCAGGCCTGGAGACAGGAGGTCCTAGGTTCAAATCCAGCCTCAGACACTTCCCAGCTTTGTGACCCTGGGCAAGTCACTTGACCCCTATTGCCCACCCTTACCACTCTTCCACCTATGAGCCAATACACAGAAGTTAAGGGTTTTTAAAAAAAGAAACTATACTGAGACAACCTCAGGAGCAACAAAAGTTGAGAAAATATTAGATGATCATTGATATCTTTTAGAATAGAAGTTCAGTACCAAATATAGGCATGAGAAATTTAGGAAATATGAATAGAGGGGGAAAATCAATTCAAACACAAAGTGTGCTTTCAGATATATTATAGAACTGAAATAAAAAGTATGCAATTTTGGTCTTTTCATAAAAATAATTGAAATCTCTTCTATGATATTACATCCCCAGTTTCCCCTACAAGGATTATACTTACTTTTTCTGGTTATGTTATTCTAGGATGGCTATCTCAATGCTTTTCCTTTATGGAATGGCATACATATTCCAAGCCTTTCATGACTTTAAATTTATAGCTGCTAAATCTTCTGTATTTGAATGTTTCATTTCTTGCTTCTTGGAGTATTTTTCTCTGTGACTTGATGAACTCTGGAATTTGGATATAATTATACTGACAGTTTTCATTTGGGGACTTTTTTATGGGGAGAACAATGGGTTCTTTCTTTAAGATTGTTTAGTTTCCATTTAATTTTTTGGTCTTTTTGTCACTTTGTGGAATGCAATTTGTATAGCATTATAGTCAGAAAAAAAGACGTATTTAGTATATATATTTTTCTTTTCTGAAGTTAGTTGTGAGACTTTTATGCCTTATTACACAGTCAATTACTATAAAGGTGCCAAATACTGCTGAGTAGAAGGTATATTCCTTTCTATGCCAATTTAATTTTCTCTAGAGGTCTATCATATGTAACTCTTCTAAAATTCTATTCACCATCTTAATTTCTTTCTTATCTTTTTAGGTGAATTTACCTAGTTGTGAGAAAGCAAGGTTGAGATCACCTACTAGTACAATTTTACTATTTCCTTCTCTAACTCATGTAACTTCTTTAGGAATTTGAATGCTATAACATTTGGTGTGTATATGTTTATTATTGATATTACTTTATTATCCATGATACTTTTTATCAAGTTGTAATTTCCTTCCTTATTTCTATTAAGTCAACTAAAACTTTTGTTTTATCTGAGATCATGTTTGCTATCCTGTTTTGTTTTGTTTGATTTTTAGCTGAAGCATACTAGATTCTGCTCTAGCCCTTTGCCTTTTTTCTGTATGTGTCTCCCCACTTTTACTGTGTTTCTTGTAAACACTATTTTGTGGGATTTTAGTTTTTAATCCACTCTGCTATCTTCCTTTTTATATGAATTCAACCCCTTCACTTTCAAAGCCATGATTACTATGTATATCCCTCCTTCCTATTTTTCTTCTCTCTCTTGGTCTCTCTATCTCTCATTCTCATTTTCGAGATTTTTTCAGAAGTTCTTTAGTCCTTTAACTATTTTTTTTGAGATTTCAAATGTTTCTATTTTGGATTTTTTGGTATCTTCTGAGTTTCTATATTTTTTAGTCATCCCAGTCTCCT
Source organism: Gracilinanus agilis (assembly GCF_016433145.1). Taxonomy (NCBI): domain Eukaryota; kingdom Metazoa; phylum Chordata; class Mammalia; order Didelphimorphia; family Didelphidae; genus Gracilinanus; species Gracilinanus agilis. The sequence goes on along the minus strand of NC_058131.1, from coordinate 221,576,223 downwards.
AAAGTAACTTTCTAAAATCACATTGTTTTCTATTTCTTTTGCTTATTTTCTTATGATTTTTCATGACCTTAACTATTGTCTGTCTTTGGGTCCTACTGTGTGCACTTTGAGGGAACTTCCTGGCTTACTTGACTTGGGGAGGTTTGCAAATGTGTTGTTCTTGTTGTTGTTGTTTGTTGTTTGTTGTTGTTTGTTGTTGTTGTTGTTGTTGTTGCTGCTGCTGCTGCTGTTTCCCAGTAGCTTCTTGTGTCAGAATGGTCTGAGTTCTGCTACCTCCAATAGTGACTAATCCAAGTGCAGCATTTTAGGTTATGTTGATTTCAACTCCTCCAGCTGCCACTGGATTGTGTTGCACTAAACTCTTTCCACTGCCTCTTTCCTGTGTGGAACACACTAGCTTGGTTTGGGCTCCACTCCTCTATCTACCACAAGATTGAGCTAGGTCTGCTCTCCTACTTCTGGTTTCCCAGGGTGCTGTATACCAGTCTAGCCTGAGTTTTGTGCCACCAGATACAGTGTCTCCCGTCCACATTACAGTGAGATGTACTTCTTACCCCAGTGAGATAGATCTCTTTGATGTTTTGTTGTGTTGTATCACTCTCTTACCTTGTCTTTTGTTGGATCTGCCACTCTATAATTCATTCTGTAGATTTTTTTTTGGGGGGGGGTAGTTTTTTGGAGGTGAGTTTAGGTGAGCCACAGGTGCTCTTTACCTCACTGGTTTAGTTCCCAGAAACAGAAATAAGTAGACTGTTTTGATTTATGGTTTCCCTGTAGTTTTAAAATATTATAATTTTATTTTCCTTAATAAATTATTTAAATATTATATCTAGATTCTTTCTTTGATCAGGACTTTTAGATAATCCAAATACTTAAAAAAATCTGTTCTCAATTTTTTTCCAATGATATTTTCACTATTTTTTCATTCTTTTAACTTTGTTTTATTGCTTCCTAATGTCTCATAAAGTCATTAGCTTCTATGTGCCCAAATCTAATTTTTAAGAAATTACTTTTTTTAGTGCCCTTTTGTACTTCTTTTTCTATTTGACTGCTTCTCCTTCTTTAGAAGTTCTTTTCAATGTTAAAATTTTATACCAATTTTTGACCTATTTTGTTTTTAAAGTATTCATTTCTTCAGCATTTGTGTACTGTGTTAATTTTCTTTTCATAATTTTCTTCCTTATCTCTCATTTCTTTTCCTCTACTGCTTTTATTTGGTTTTCAAAATCATTTTAGCTCTTCCAGGAATTTTTGCTGGCTTTGTTTCCAATTCTTACATTTTCTCTGAGACTTTCTTTAAAATTGTTTTGACTTCCTAGTCTTCTGAGTTTGTATTATGATTTTCTTTTTACCATAATATTTTTTGTGGTCGGGTTATTTTTTTCTTGTTTGAATATTTTTCCATCCTATTTCCTGTTTTGAAAATGTATGCTAATATTGGACTCTGTTCTAAGTGTGATGGGAGAAGGGCCATTGTCTTAAGCTTCAGGCTTTTTGTGTTACTATAGTCAGAGCTAGTTCTGGGTATGAAGAAGTTTTAGGAGCTTTTGCAATTATGTGATTATTTTTAACTTGAGAGCTTCCATAGCTGCTATTCTTTCTGTCACCACCACTTAGTCCTACCACTGATTTTCATAGGACTTCCTCTACTACCATGTCACAAATGTTTCTTTCTGACTTCCAGTGCTGTCCTGGGATGAAATATTCTTGCACTTTAATCTTTTGTTGCCTTTTGCTCTACAGAAATTGAATTGAAGTTCTGTTGTTTTTGTTCTTTTGGAGGAAAATGTTGGGAGAACTCAACTGAGTTCTTTCTCTCATCCACCATCTTGGTTCCAATATAATTGTTGATAACTTGAATTTCTTTCTCTGAAAATGGCCTGCTTAAGTCTTTGATTATGTAATAATTTGATGATGGCTCTTTATCTTATTAATTTGAATTGGTACCTTTTATATTTTAGAAATATGACCTCTATCAGAGAAGACTGCTACAAATATTTTTTTCAGGTACTTGTTTTATTATTATTAAGTCTGTTGTATTAATTTGGGAAAATATTTTAAATTCATATAATCACCAGTCTTCATTTGTTTCTCTTCAATGTTTCTCTCTATGCCTTGAGAATAAATACTTCCAAAGTAAAAGGACATGTGACAGATCAAAACTGTACCCATTTTCCCTTTCTTGGAAACTTTATTGTTCAAAAGGCAACTACTAATATAGTTTATCTTCACTAGAAACCAAGCAAGGAAAATTATTTCAGAGGATTTAAATTCTTTCCTTTAACTTCTAAAACATATCTGTGTGACTATTACCAAATTTCATAGCCTTTCTAATCCTCCATTTCCTTCTCTGTCAAATAATAACTGGAAAATAATAACAGTTAACATTTATATAGAATTTTAGATTTTTGAAAATGCTTTGTCCATACTCTATTTGATTCTCAAAATAATCCACAGAGGGAAGTGTTATTACTATTTCCATTTTATAAACAAGGAATATAGGTTTCAAATAAATGATTTGTTTAAAGCCATAAAGCTAGTAAAATTCTAAGACAACATTTGAGCTCCCTTCTTTGGACTTCCAATAAATATATTACTATTGTATATGAGCAATCCATAAGGTCTCTTCCAAATTAAAAATAAAAATTCTAGCATTCCCAGAACTCTGAAAATATAACTATTATTATACAACATATATTATTAGATATAATTATAATGTTATAATTACTGGATATTAAGTATCAATAGCCAGGAACAATAAGAACAACAACCAGGAAAGATTAGGTCTTGGATTAGAAATAATTTGATAGCCTTACTTTCAACAATAAGTTTTGCAAGATATTGGTGTAAGCCATGTTGAAAATTCTTATAGATGAGGAAGTGCACCCATCATAATTTTATAGGATAGTCTGTTCAAGCAGATAGGGATCAAAATGAATGCATTTAACAATTAGTTTGTTTTAGCATTCATTATTTTAGCAGAAACTGAAAGTAGACATGAACTGAGACAATAATCAATTTGCTATAGTTATGCATGTGTTATCATGTAATACATTTCTATATTCATTATTCTGTAGAAGACATACTTTTTGAAAGTTTTGTGACATTTACTATGCTTCAGTCTGCAAACATTCAAACATTCCATCAGATTTCTTATTTTCCTCTAGAGGGGGATAGTTATGTATCTATTTAACAATCTATCTGCATGTATGTATGTTTATGTGTGCCTATAAACATATTCATTCATATACATGTATGGAAAGTCAAAATAGAAATGATTGTATATATACATATATGTGTATATGTTTTTTATTTATGTATTCTACGCTTCCATATTGATTAAATATCTACTGTGATATTCAGATTCACTTTTACTTTAGTCCTCTGAAGTTCTAGTAAGTATAACTGTAGGGATTCATTTTTACCACCTATATCAACTTTCATTTAACTAACTAAATGATTCACTATAAAATTCTTATATCAAAATGCTGAAGTGTTTTGACAACTGATAAGCCTGGCATAAACTTGGTCTTTAATTTCCTTTTGCTTTTCTGTCCCTACTCTTCTGTCTGCATCTTTTGATTGCAAATGTTTGGGGAACACTGAAATAATTACCATTTAAACTTAAAAAAGCAGATCTAAACATAAAGAAACTAAAACACTCAGCATTTTTATTAGAAAATGAAGCTATTTGCAAAGCTCCTAAATGGAGACTCCAATGATGAAATCTATTATAGAAGGATGTTCCAGCAATAACTTAATTTTTCAAAAAGATGACAACTTTGAGGTAACACAGGTGGCTATGTTCTCAGCAGATTGGGATGTTTAGGAGCAATCATAAAGGCAAAATATGGATAATAATTAGATAGAATAAGATAGGAAATGTCCCAAAAGGTCATCTAGCATGCAATTGAGATATCTCTATTGTTTATAAATCTAAAAACCTGATATCCAGAGTGAAAAGAAGATCAAGACATAAGGGGTACAAATTTGCTTATGAAAGAACAACTGAGTATTTGCTAAGCAGCAGTATAGAATTGAGCAACTAAAAAAGATAGTCATATAGAACCATATGAATACACCTAGTTTAACTTTGGATTTTATGTTGTAATTTTTTTTGTGCCATTATGTCTTGTTGGATTCATGATCTAATTACTAATCTAATCTCTTCAACTGGAGATTTAACTCTGAACAGACTTTATTATTCTCCACTGCAAAGGCTGAGTCCACACAGTCCTGGTTAAGGGTATAAATATGCTTTTTATTTTATGTCAGTAAAAAATTTGTAGTATTGAAAGATATCTCAGATGTGTCTAAGCATATCGTAAACTGATTAAATAATATATCTATCACCACTCTTCCAAATGGCATTAAGAATTTCTTTGTAAACTTCTGAATATTGAAACTCATTGCTTTCTAAGGCAGTCCATTTTATTTTTTCAGCATTTTTAAATATAAAAAGCCCTCATCTAAATAAAATATACCTATCTTGTGCTTCCACCCACTGTTCCAAGTTCTGACCTCTGAGATCAAGTGAGGTTAGAGTTGTTGGGTTGTTTTCCCCTCAAGTCACTTTCTATTATGTTGTAAGGTACGTACCTGTGAATTTAATAATATAGGGAATTCTTATATAAGGAAGCTCCCTCTACTAATAATAGGCATCTTCTCTACAATTTATAATTTTAGAAAACTATCAAGGAAATTCAATATTTAATTGATATAATCCTAGTGTGTCTGAGGATTGAATTAAACCCAGATCTTTCTATTGATGAGGTCTTACATTTATCTACTACTCCATGCTCTAATTATGTGTATGTTGTGTATTTATTTTAATTACATATTAAGGCCATTTTATGTTTCAAATTTTGTGCTAGGTACTGAATAAAAAAATAAATAATTCCTATCTTAAGGAACATAATTAAATTTTTCAAGCGAGATATAACATGTACACAATACATACACACACACATATATGTATATATAAAACACATTTATAGCCTATATAAAGGGACCATGTAGTTTCAGATAGATTGTTGGCATAAGAAAGGATCTCATGAAGGAGATGATTAGATGGAATCTTGAAATAAATTAAAGATTGAATATGTGGTGATGATGAAATAGAATATTCTATTATATGGTGTATATGAGGTTATACAAATAACAGCAGAATATAGTATGGTGATGTAATGGTATGCATTTGAGATTTGTCTAGAAAATAGTTCTTCCACAAGAACTAGAACATTTTAGTATTCTCAGAATTAAACTTGTAAGAACTGTGCGGATAATAAAGAAGAGAGCTAAAAGCCAAGATCTCCAAAATCTGATCCTGATATATCTTGGCTATGTAATCTTTGGCAATCAATTTATCCATCAGTATCCTAGGCCAGGGTCAAAGGCTATATACATTGTAGAGCAAGTAAAAATCTGCACTGTTCAATGGAATATCTTTAATCAGAGTTCTCTTCACCAGTGGAACCACAAGCCTGTTTCCCCCTCATCTCAAAATAAAAGTCTACTTTTATTTGAATACACTTATAGTACCACATTTTCAGCTCTCTTTTTTCTCACAGAAAGTTTTTTTTTTTTTTTTTTGCTATAGTATCCTTCAAATTACGTTACATACTAGATAGGTGCTTGTGAAAAACAATGATTTTTTTTAGTGTTCATATATACAAATATGTCAGTGAAGCTGAATTCTACATATTGCAGCTTGTTCCCATATTTAAACATAAATATTTCATCAATGACCTACTTGGCACCCTGGAGGCCATACCTAGTTTGTTCAAAATATTTGGAATAACATTTCCTATTTGATGCCATTCATTCAGATGTAAATCTAACTTCCCTTTTATCTACACATAGTTCTAATAATATCTCATTTGGCACTTAAATATAATTCATCATTGGAAACACTGTGAAAACTAAGTAAGTCTGTCATCTAGCTATCCATTTTCCCATTTCTTCTCTTATTACACATAATTTTTCTTTTTATCTAATATTGTTCCAATCCATTGATTTATATGCCATATAACAGCATTGAAAAATAATAAAGGTTAAACACCAGGATTTTTATTGCACAGAACAGTTTGGGATTATTAAAAGAATTGGACTCTTTAAAAATACAATCAATCCTGAACCCTTTTTACTTTTCTATTTTAGAAAGGTAATTAAATATGTATGGAATTTTTCCAAGATAAACATATCAATGAGGCCATTGAACTGGGCATCTGTCAAACTATATATCATGGCATGTATAATATGAACATAGAATATAATAGTTGAATTCTGGGTTGCAAGATGGCAGAATAAGAAATATGTGAACTTGCCAACTATCCAAAAATTACCATAGAAGAACTAAAATACCTCAAATGAATTCTGGAGTAGCAAAAGAAACAAAAGAAGCAGTGAGGCAGTACTCTGACCCAGAACAACATGGAGAGAAAAACATAGAGAATTCATCTCATTGGGGCATGAGAAAAGAGCACTGAACAATCGTCAGTGTAACTCAGACATGATAAGGCACAAGCAGCAGGAGAAAGAGCACTGCCATCCCAGTCCAGCCTTCCCAGGATGAGAGTGAAAAGCAATGAAATCAGAAAAGGCAGCAGTGGAGGAAGATGGCCCCACATCATTCAACCAGATCAGAGGCTGTGTGTGATCCAGTGTGGGCAGCAAACCAATAAAGTCCAGCCTTAATGAGATTGAACCCAATTTGAACTATCTGAACTGAAAGACTGTAAGCCTCCACACAGCAGGCCAACAAGGTCTCCTCTGAAGAGTGCTCAATCTGGGGACTAAGGCAGCTGAGCTCACCCCATGAACAGTACAAGTGTGAGAAAATATTTTCTCCACCACAGGAATGGAGGTAAGCTTCAGAATATAGATGGGATTAAACAAGCCCAAGTGGGCAAAAGATAGAGAAAAAAAAACCTAACACTAGAAAAATATTTCAACAAAAAAGATGACCAAAAAGGGAACTCATAAGAGGATAGCAATAGAAAATGAAAATGTGTGAAGCTTCAAAGGAAAATGCAAAAAAAAAAAAAAAAAAAAAGTCAAGTCCAAAATGAACTCCTGGAAGACATCCAAAAACTGGATTGAAAAATAAAAGAGATTTATAGGAAAAAATAGAAAAGAAAATGATAGAAAAAAATCAGCAGGTTAGGAAAAAACTTACTGAAGACAATAGTTCCCTTGACAATGAAATATAGTACCTCAAAAAGGAAAATAACTCCCTAAGAAAGAAAGTACAAAGCCTCCAAGAAGAAAATGGCTACCTAAAATGAAAATTGGACAAATGGAAATTAATGGCTTCATAAGACAATTGGAAACAATAAAATAATTCAGAAGGACTTCAAGGCAAAATATCTTGGCTTGCAATAAAAAATCACCTACCCAGCAAAACTGAGCATAATATGTATGGTGAAGAATTTAGTGAAATAGAGAAATTCCAACCATTCCTGACAAAAATCTCCCTAGCTAAAAATAAAATTGTAGGATCAAATATGGTATTCAATAGAAGCATAGGAAGCTTTTTAAGTATTTAAGTATTTAAGCAAGTATTTAAGATAAATTAAAATAATCAAGGAAAACAATTAGGTTAACTGATTACTTTACTAGCAATAAAGTGATAACTAAGATGTTTAAGATTTTTATGATACTTGGAATTACCCAATATACCTAATTACTTAAGATATTTAAGAACATTATACTATTAAGGCAATGAATAGGAGCGTTTGTACACAGAGAACAAAGAGTAAATCTAATATGATGGCATAATACCTAAAAATATCAAAGGATAAGCAAGTGAAACAAACTGAGAAAATAGAAAAGGAGAGGAAGTGTGTGTGTGGGGAATTATCTCATATGAAGAGGCACATAATAATTATAGAGTGGAAAGCAAGATGTGGGGTGACTGAACATTACTCTCAGAGTTGGCACAAAGTGAAAATAATAGTCACATTCATATTTAGAAAGTTATCAGAAACAAGAGGAAAATAAGAAAGGGAGGGAGGTCTTGGGGATATGGGTAAATAGAAGCAAAAACTTTTGTTTTTGAGCAGAGAAAGGATGAAAGGAGAGAAAGAAAAGGATAGATAGGGGTAAATAAGATGGATGGAAACAAATGGTAATTATAACTGAATGTGAATAGGATGAACTCTCACATCAAATAGAAAAGGACACCAGAGTAGATTAAAAGTCAGAATCCCACAGTAAACTGACTGCAATAAATTCAGATAAAAGTGAGAGGAAAGCAAAGAAAATGTAAAGAGTTGGAGCAAAATCTACTTGGCTCCAGCTAGAATTCAAAAAGTAAAGGTAGTAATTATGATTTCAAATGAAGTAAAAGTAAAAATTGATCTAATTAAAAGAGATAAAGAGGGATATTATGTGTTGATAAAAGGAGCCATATATGATGAAGTAATATCCATTTTAAGATGTATGCACCAAATATTGTAGCATTTAATTCCTAAAGAGAAATTATGTGAATTGCCAGAAGAAATGAACAACAAAACTATATTAATGGGGGCCACTAACATTTTCCTTTCATAATTACATAAATCAAAGCAAAAAGTAATCATGAAAGAAATTAAGGAGGTGAACACAATTTTAAGAAAGATAGACTTAGACTTCTGGAGAAAACTGAACAGAAATTTTTTAAAAATCCCTTTTTTCAGCAGAATAGGACATCTTCACAAAAACTGACCATATATTAAGGCACAAAAACTTCAAAATCAAATGTAGAAAATCAGAAATATTAAATTCATCATTTTTAGAACATAAGGCCATAAAATTACACGGAACAAAGAAAAAACTAAAAATTAATTGGAAAATGAATAATCTTATTTTAAAGATAAATGAATCAAATAATGCCATAGAAACAACAATTTCATTAAAGATAATAACAACAAAGAGAAAATATATAAAAATTTTGGGATTCAGCCAAAGCAGTAATTAGAGAAAAATATTTTTATTTCTAAATGCTTATATCACTAAACAGAAAAAGCAGATCAATTAATTAGATATGCAACTAAAAATACTAGAAAAAGGAGAAGTAACCCCTCCATTTAAACACCAAATTAGATATTCTGAACATCAAGGGAGAGATTAATAAAACTGAAAGTAAGAAAATCAATTAACTAATGATTAAAAGGAAGAGCTATCATTTTTATGAAAAAAATAGTTGTCAATGGTTAATTTGATTTTAAAAAAGAAAATAAAATTATCAGCATTAAAAAATGAAAATGATGAAATTAAAACCAATGAAGAACTAAAATAATTATTGGAAGTGTTTTTTTCTAATTATATGCCAATACATTTCATAATTTAAGTAAAATTGACAAATATTTAAAGAAATATAAATTGTTGATATTAACAGAAGAGTAAATAGAACTTTGAATCCGATCTCAGAAAAAGAAATTGAACAAACTATCAATGAATTCCCTAAAAAAAAAAAGATGCAGATAAATTCATAAGTGAATTCTACCAAATATTCAAGGAACAACTAAATCCAATGTTATATAAACTATTTAGAAAAATATCTGAGGAATTCTACCAATTTCCTATTATGATACAAATATTGTGATAATACCTAAACCAGAAAGAACAAAAACAGAGAAAGAGACAATAGACTAATATCTGTAACAAATATTGATGCAAAAATATTAAACAAAATACTATTAAGAAGTTTACAACAATATATCACAAGGATCTTACACTATGACCTGCTGAGTTTTATACCAGAAATGCGGGGGTGGCTTAAAATTAGAACAACATTATTAATATTATTAATATAATTAGTGTTATCAACATAATTAATCATATCAATAATACAATCTACAGAAATTATAAGATTATTTCAATAAATGAAGGAGAAGCTTTTGACAAAATACAACATCCATTCCTATTAAAGATACTACAGAATATTAGAATAAATTGAATATTCCTCAAAATGATAAATAACATCTACCTAAAACCATCATCAAACATTATCTGTAGTGGGGTTAAACTAGAGGCCTTTACAATAAAATCAGGAGTAAAACAAGGATGCCCATTATTACCACTACTATTCAATATTATAGTAGAAATGCTTGTTATAACAATGAGAGAAGTAGATATTAAAGGAACTGCAAAAGACAATGAGAAAATAAAGCTATTTGCAGATGATATGATACTTTGCAGATGATATGATACTATCCTAGAGAATCAACCCCCAAATTTATCAAATCAATTACCAATTTTGGAAAAGTTGCAGGATATAAGTAAACCCACATAAGTCATCAGCGTTTCTCTATATTACCAAGTAAGGTAAAATTATCTGTAGTTAATATTTTCTTCAATTCTTTCATTCTATTGTTTTGTGAGGTTATATTTTTCTATAAATTTCACCTATAATTTTTTCAGGTAACCTATTTAGGAAATCAGTGTTTCTTTGTTTTTCCATTTAGCATGGCATTTAAGTAATTGATGACTTAATGGTCACGATAGGAGGAATATGTATGAGTCTTTGTCACATTGATAAGGCTAGTTTCATTCCTTTTCTCTCTGGCAAGATAATGGAACTGCACATGAAAAATATTTGGCCCAGAGCTCTAAAGTTTAAAAAGCTTCATGGTTGAATAAGAGCAAAAAGCTAGCGCACAAAGCATGAAAGAACATTCAGACTTGATACCTATCAGTAAAATGGTTTACCATGATAGCAAAAGAGGTTATTTGAACTAACTAAATCTATGTTCTTTCTGAATATCCTTTTAAAAGCTATTATTAAGTAAATCACCTCTTTTAAAATGTCCAATATTGTCTCATTTTTAAAAATAATTCTCAAGCTAAACCACTCAACCAATGTAATTCAGTCATTGCCAGGGGTATGCTTTCAAATTTTTAATGGCTGAATCTATGAATTTATGAAATTTTAATTTTAATCTGAAATATTAATATTTTTGATAAATGTCTTCTATCCAGTTTATGACATTTGCCAATTTTGGAGGCATAAATGCTCACACTGAGATTTTAATAATCACTTCTCTAGGAAGCTCGTATAAGACACAGAAACAGGAACACGAAATATAATAGTTAAACAAATATTAGGATCAATATAAATATGAAACATCTCACTAATACAGATGAAGTTTCTTCTTAAGAAATGCTTTTGAAAAGATTAATCATTGTGTTATTTTTAGAATAAATCTGTTACCCAAAAACTTCCAATATGGTCCTAGACCTTAACTGAAGTTAGGTTTAATATATCACTCTACCAGTTGAATTCCAAATTATCCTTTCTTTATTTAGCTTAATCATTCCATGGTTAGCTTATAAAAACAGGAAATGTAAAAGATCCAAACTAGGGATAAATAAAGAGAAAGGCAAAAGACACATTAAACTAACAAAATTAAATGTGTTCTTTGTTATGTCTTCTTATCTATCTTATGGCAAAGAAATAATTTTCTTCAATCCAGATTATGTAGTCATAGAGCTTGAGATGGAAGGAATCTTTTGGATTCTCTCTCTTTTATTTTACATCCCCTAAAGAGGTGATTTTATGAATATCAAAGATCTGAGGATTTGGGCTATTCATAAGTATATAAACAATTTCTCAAAAAAAATCTCAGCAATTGATAGTGACAGGCACAATACAGATCTTCAAAGGAAATCTAGCAGAAATTTGCACTACCATGGCAGAGTAGAAATTCAAGAGAATTCCACAAGAGAAGGAAAGGACCTTCAGCAAACATGAGCTGTCTGTAAACTGTCAGATGTGCTTTCCAAACTTGAGCCCACTTTCCCCTCAGTTCTGTATGAACTTTTGTGAGTGTTTTCCACTGTTTGAAATAATGTATCAATTTTTAAAAACAAAATCCTCAGTAAATATCCATTTCTCAGAGCTAATTAAATCTGACTAGATAACTGATAAAATAAACAATCAGCTACCAACAGGGAAATAAATTGTGGCCCATAAATACTATAAATTCACTCATTTTCTTTTTTAAGATTTCCCATTAGAAGCCTGATGGAAGAGACCAATGATAACAAGAATTTGGAATATTAGCCCTAGAGTCTTTGCTAAATACAAATAAGATAAACCAGAGAGATTGAACTCCTCAATGTTATGAAGGAATTGGAGCTTGGGTGTGAGTTCCAATCTTATGAGTTTAAGTTTAGAATTTTCTTTGATTTACTATGCTACATTTTAGAAATATTAATTCATTTCTAGCTTAATCTAGTTAAATAAAAGATGTCAGTTTCATTATCATCATCACTAATTTTAATGCTTTACATTTGTCCTTAAAACAAATCTGTACAGTAGATGTAATCATTTCCCTCAGTGTTACAGGTAGGAAAAAAAAAAACAAGAAAAACAGAAATTAAGCAATATGTCTGTAGTCACAGAGCTACTGACTATCTGAGGCCAGATTTGTACACAGGTTTCCAAATTCATTGTCCTATTCATTGCACCACCTAGCCCCCTGCAACAATGACATTCTCATTTATGGAATCCTAACTGGGTTTAAGACTTTGAAAATTTGAATCCTCTCCTTTTTCATGAATTAATTTAGACAAATAGACCAATTTGAAATATTATTGGGATGAAACTGGCTGACAAGACTCAAAGAAAATCTCATTGACTCTCAGATGCTCTCACATGCTTGATACTTAAATATTCTCTTGAATATAAAAGCATTCCAAATAAACTGTCTATCATTCTCTTCTGAAAAACATTTCATGCCTCCTACAGTTTTGACATATCACAAGGATGGTGGCTTCTTGTCCTTAATTATTTACTCTAAATATATATAGATAAAAATCCTGTTTATTTGAAACTGACTCTCCTATTAATTCAAGTATCTCATAGTAAAAAGACACAAAACAAATCCTTTGGAGTAAATCATTCTGGGTTTCTTTTAGAATATTATGTGTCTATATAAGTAGTATCTTTATTCACATGTTACAGATTTAACAGAACTAGCCACATGAAGAAAAGTTTATTCTTTTTGCTGAGTACACATCTCAGAGCTGATTGCCAAAGGAGAAGGTTTATTTTTGGTGAAACTAGGGAAGTTTATTCACCACATTCACTGTTTATAACTGACATTTTTAGTGTAGAAAAAGACAATTTATCAAAATAAGAAGAGTTATATTGGAGAAAAAAAAGCACTTAGTTTAGAGTGAGAGGACTTTTGTTTACCACAGTACCTGGCACAAAGTAGGCACTTAATAAATATTAATTTAACTGATATACTGTTAAACTGGGTTCATATCTCACATTGGATCACAATTTCCCATGTGCTCTCTTGAAAAATCTTTAATCTCCCAGGACTCCAATTTTCAACCAAAAGTGTTGATACAAGTTAACTAATACTACCTCTGATTTTCCAGGTAAGAAAACTTTGGACCTTGAAAAGTATAAAAAAAAAAAATAAATAAATAAAAAAAAAAAAAAAAAAAAAAAAAAAAAAGCTTGCTCAAAGTCATGCAAGTAGTACATATTAGAGATATGATGCAAACCTAGGAAATATGACTTCAATTCCAAATACTCTTTCTAATCTATTGTTTTCTGAAGAATCATCACCCAAAAGGACTGAAGATAGGCGAAGTATCAGGAAATAGATAAGTGTAAGGATAGAAACAGAGTGCCTATTTTACTTTGACTATTTAATTCAATTGAAAATGCAAATGCAAACTTTAATTAGTATTTATCTTACAAATTAAGAGTGCCTCAAGAGGCATTCTGATAATTTTCCTGTCATTTATTCATATTTTCTATGGTCAAAGCTGATTGATAGAGAGACTAGTAATTGATGTTGAGGCAACATTCAGAACTGTTACTACGAATCAAAATTACAGAAGGAACAGAGAAAGATAAGGAAATTATTTTTTACCTGATAAACTGATTAGTAAGGGAAAGAGACAAGAACCTTGAAAAATACAGACATCACTAGGAATTATCATGTAAAACTCAAAATATACATATTTTCCTGACCTATAAATATTTCTCAAGGATTTAGCATTTTGTAAATGTTGGAGCTCAATTCAGTCAAATAATTCACGATGAAAAACTGCCATTCGATGATTTTATTAGGTCAACCTACTTTCAGGATTGCTAAATGAGAACATGGCAATTATTGAATGAGGAAAAATAGGGAACAATAAAGAAAATTAACTAGCTAAAAAAGTATTTGCCTCTTTACTAATGACCTATCCTTTTATAAGCTAGATATGTGTGTCCTTTCACTTTTTCTTCCATGCCTTTCCACATATGTGCTTTCCAATTTTATCCTAGATTACTTACTATCACTCAACCCTTTACCCAGCAAAATTTCTCTGTACTTCTAACAAGGGACATTCATACTACCCTGCTTTGACAATTAAAGGGACTCATTCAGTAGTATTTAAACCAACTTATCAGTCAGCAGTTTTTGGCCACCTCATAAAGCCATTAAACATTCCATCCAGTCAGTGTATTTGATATTTCACATGCCTTCATAATAGAGCTATCAATTTTCTGATTTGCAAGCCAACTGACAAAGTTAATACTCCAAAGGGCTATTGTAGTGTTAAGCTCTTAAAATTGGTTTAGACTTACTCATAAATTAGACTATAACCCAATCATGTACATTTTTATTGGTGTGCTCATTCAAAAAGCATGAGATCAGTGTTCCAGAAACTACACTAACTGGGAGATTAGCCTATTAGTTCAGGTTTATCTATCTTTTATTCATGATTCATAAAAAAATTTCAGTTTGCCATCAGGAACTATGTGAAGTCAGGAGAAACATGGGTTTTTAGGACTTTCTTTGGGAACCTGAATTTTGTCACTGTCACTGATGCTAACAAAGCTTAGTGTAGTCCAGGATAAATTTTGGGCTTAAGGAAATACAGTTTATATACATATATATATATATATATATATATACACACATATATCTATATATGCCACATATATGTCATATAAATATATAATTAAACTACATTTTGTGTGTATGTATGAATACATATGAAATATAAAATTTAAATATGTATATATGGATAAATAAGTTAAAGTTGATATGCATGCCATCCCACAACAAAACGTAGTTTTTATTAATTTCTGTTCTATAAACATATTTTTGACAAATAAGTTTTTGGTAAATTGCTACCCTCAGTACTGAATTAAAGACTATATAATTCCATGAAGCATATCATTAAACATATCTGTAGATATTTCCTTCCTCATGTTTCAATACGCAGGATTGTTTTACATCAGTTGTCCTTGTGATCAATTAAGGAGCATGTTCTTCATCAACCCTATGTTTAATAGGAGACAGGATGTCCTGGACCTGACTCATAATGTGTGCTTTGGATCACTGATTTTGGTATTGGAAATTGAAGTGAGATAAGATGGCAAAGTAAAGGTCTTACTCACCTAACTTCTCCCAACCCCTCCTCCAAATAATTTAAAAATAACATCCTAAAATGAATTGTGAAATGATAGATCCAACAAAATGAAGAGGTGAAATATTTTTTTTTATCTCAAGAAAACTTAGAAGGTCTGCAGGAAAGGTCTTTTTCATTGATCTAAAAGTGGAGTGCAGTCTAACATTGGCTTTATTTATTTTTTTGCAAGTCAGCAGCAGGTTTTGAGAGAAGGCTGAATTAGCATAAACAATGGTTTCTAGAGTTCTGAATCCACAGACCAGAAGAGGGTGAAACCACTAATCAGATGGAGAATATAGGGGATCATTTGTCATCACTGGGATCAGGACTCTGATTCATTGCCTATATGGGGCTTTGAGTTCCAGTCTTAGGGTAACAGGGAGCATTAGCAGGAGTTGGGAATCTTGACACAATTACAAGTCAGAAAAGAGTGTTTGTGGTAACTCCTAAACCAGACCACAAGTGAGGAGAGCAGTAACCATATCTCTTTTCATATCATATTACCTTGGAAAAACTGAAAACTTATATACACCTACAATTAATTTTGATAATAGCAACACAAAAAATAAAAACAAAACCCTGAAGCTAGGGAAAGTGTCCCTTCTACCATGGTTGCAGAATCTAATTTTAATACAAAGTTGATATTCAAGAAATAGACTGGAAAGAATGAGTAAAAAATAACAAAACATAACTTGATCATAGAAAGGTTCTATAGTGGCAGGGAAGATACAAACACAAACTCAGACCAAATAATGGTAAAAAATATGCAAAGCCTTAAATAAAATTTTGAATTGGTCTCAGTCCCCAAAAGAATACCTAGAAGAGCTTAAGATGATTTTGAAAATGACATAAGATAATTAGAGGGAAATTAGGAAAAGAAATGGGAGTTATGCAAGAAAATCATGAAAAAGAGTCAACAGATTGTTAAAAGAAGCCACAAAATTCTGAAGAAAATAACACATTAAAAAACAAAAAATAACAAATGGTTATGGCACAAAATCCCTGAAGAGAAGAGTTTCCTACAAAATATAAATAGGGTAAATAGAAAGTAAAAATAAAGATATACACAAATTCACTGATGAAAAGAACTCTTTGAAAAATAAGATTGGACAAAAGAGAAAGGAAGTACAAAAGCCCTCAGAAGAAAATAATGCTTTAAAAATTAGAATTGGGTAAGTTCAAGCTAATAACTATATTAGACATCAAGAAATAGTCAAACAAAATCGAAAGAATGTAAAAGCAGAAGGAAATAGGAAATATCTTATTAAAAAAACAAAAAAACACCATTCACAGCAAATGACCAACCTAGTTGTGGTATATGATTGTAAAGGAATATTACTATGCCATAAGAAATAAAAAATAAGATTATATCAAAAAAATAAAATGGAGAGATTTATGACATGATCCAAAGCAAAGTGAACAGAATGAGGAGAACATTGTACACAGCAGTAGTAATATAGAGTGATCAATTTTGTAAAACTATTATAAGCAATGAAAGATTCAAAGCAATTTCAAAGAACTCATGATGAAAAATGATACCCACTATCAGAGAAGGAACTGATGGAATCTGAATGTATATTGAAGCATACCATTCAGCATTTTATTTTCTACATGAAATTTTCTTTAGTGTAAGTGATCTGAACCTTCACTCAAGACATGATAAACATGGAAATATGTATATCATAATAGCACATGTACCACATTTCCTGTACCTTTGGATATGAGTGAAAAGAAGAGATCAATGGAACATGGATAACAAAATGTCAGAAAATGGCCTATCAGAAAATGTATTCATATGTAATCTGGGGAAAAATTAAAAAAAGAAAAAACAACTCATTTGGAAAATAGATCAAGGAGAATAAATTAAGAATTAGTGGAGTCTCTGAAAATCAAGACCTTCGACATTATTTTTCAAGAACCTAAAATGGGCATAACATACATACTCAACTAGATATAGAAATCAATCTTGCCTTACAGGAAAATATGATGGGAGGATACTGATAGAAGTGGGGGCCTGATAGAATGGAGGGAATATTGGAAGATACAGTGGTCATAAACAAAAACACTTCTGAAGATGGACAGGGTTTAAGGAGGGAAGGAGACAAAGAGAGGGAGAAGGAGAGGGTCAGAGAAATGGAGAGGAAGAGAGAGTATAAAAGTATAAATGTGTGGTAAAAGAGGAAAATAAGGATAGAGGAAAATATAGTTAGTAATAATAACTCTGAATGTGAATGGTATGAACTCAATAATAAGGCCAAAAAAGAAACTGGAATGGATTTCATGATTTAGACACAAAAAGTGAAACAAACAAATTATGAGGAATATCAAAAGATTTTTCTATCAGATCTATGGGTAAAGGAATAATTTGTGAGTACACAAGGGATAGAAAACATTATAGGGCATAAAATAGAAATTTTGATCATAATAAATCAAAAAGTTTTTTCAGAAAAAAATGCATACAAAGTTAAAGTAAAAGTAGAAAACTGATGAAAAAATTAAAGCATGCATCTATGATAAAATATTCATTTATCAAATATATAGAGGTTTAATAAAATGTATAAATATAAGCCATTCTTCAAATGATAAATTATAAAAGATTATGAATACATGGTTTTGAGATGAAGAAATCAAAGCTACCTATAGTAATTTAAAATGCTCAAAAACTCTATTGATTAGAGATATACAATTAAAAAACTCTGAAGTACCACCTTACATCTTTTAGATTGAATAATTTGATAGAAAAATTACTAATGTTGGAGGGAATATAAGAAAATTGGGACACTATTGCACAATTGGTGGAGTTGTGATTTCATAACAACTAAAGACAAAGAGGTAAAAAGTTTGCATATTCCTTGATGTAACAATGTCATTACTAGGTTGGCATTTAAAAGAAATACAAAATGGAAATAAAAGGAACTATGTACAATCACACTTTTGTTAGTTCTTTTTTTTTGTGGTGGCAAAAATCTTGGAAGTTGAGGAAATCCCTATCTGTTTGTGAAAGTCTGAACATATGCCATATGATTTTAATGGAATAATATTATGCTATAAGAATTGAACAGTATAATTTCAGGAAAAAAAACATAGACTTACATGAATGGGTTTAAAGTAAAATGAACAGAATCAGGAGACTATTGTAACAAAATATTGTATGCTGAAGTGCTATCCGTAGCACCACAGTGATCTAGCACAATCCTGAAGATCTTATGATAAAAAATGCTATCAACTTAAAGAGAAATAATTGATGGATTCAAAACAAAAATTGAAATACACTCTTTTTTTGCATTCTTTTTTTTTCTTTTTTGGAAGAGGTATGTTTTCTTCACAGCATGATTAATAATGTAAAAATATATGTTTTCATGACTGCGTATATATCTATACATAACCTAAATCAAAATTCTTACCTTATCAAATGTTGTGGATATATAGGGAAAGAAAAATAGAACTCAAAATTAAATTAAAAACAATGCAATGGATTGTCTTTATATGTAATTGGAAAAAAATTAAAGAGTAAAAAGATATTGGACATTGCATTTTGGAAAGCAAAAAATGATGCCTTAGTATAGGGGGCCATGCCTCTATATGATTTTTTGGGGTCCTGAGTGGCGTGGTGGCATAGGATGGTTAAAGCAGGAGAAAGAAAAATGAGAACAACTAGACTAGTGGTTAGCCCATGCTGTCCCAAAGTCTGTGGGCTTGGGAGTTTATTATATACTGGTTTCAAACAAAGAACACAGCTATGAAGGGGTAACAGATCATACATAACCCATTAAAGTCTAAAGAGTAAAGGTATAAGTACCAAGACAATGGCCAAATTCCAACCATCAATTAGTAGGGATAATTCTGGGAGAGGAAATATTTTTATGGAGATGCTCACTTATTGAGTTCTGTCTTCCAGGATTATAGGCACCTGGACAAATAAAGTCAAGACTAAAAGCACCATACTTTATCTAAGTATGCAGACTTATCTTAAGTAATGTTTGTTAGGGTTCAGGCTTCTTAATTATCAAGGAGAGGAATCATTAACTCAGTAGATGCTGGTCTACCACTTCAAAGTTTTCCAATAGGAGTTCTAAGAAAGGTGGGGATCAAAACTGAGTCAAAAGAGGAGCCTCAGATTTTTATCTTAGATGGCCCATTCTGTCTGCATTCCTGACATGCAGTGCAGAAAAATCATACACACAGTTTTACTTGCCGATGATTTTGTAATGGGATCTAGATAAAATATCTGTTACAGACTCTGTTTCTCTAAATGACTCCTAATAGCCTCTTGGAGGGATCAAGTTGATTTTGGATTAACCTACCTGCTGGTACCAGAGCCTTTTGGGGCTCAGGTGACCAGGACCAAACACAAAGACTGCCTCAGCCTGGATTGGTCACATAGGGAATCCAGATAACAGGCCCTAAATTTGATCCTATTTCTCCAAAGGCTTTAATACATAGAACGGCTTCCCACACCTTAGAGCAATGATTATAACTTTATTCACATCTTTTGGGATCAAAGAATAACATTCATAGCATGCCAGCATGAAACCTAAAGACAACTTCGCTCTTTTTTAACTCAGGTTTTCTGAGATATAACATGGGTGTGTTGTGTTGTGTTGTGGTTGGTGTGTGTGTGTGTGTGTGTGTGTGTGTGTGTGTGTGTGTGTGTGTGTGTGTAAAGTTCCTGGAAAAAATATTTTAATTTGATGTCAAGTCATTAATGGCTATTATTTTCTTCCAAGCAACTATTTAGTAATATCTCAAACCATTGAATTAGACTAAACTCTTGTCTCCTACTTCATTAATTTTTTCAATTACACTTAGACACAATTTTTGCTACTTGGATTCTGACATTTTGTGATTTAGATTCTCTTCCTCCTTCCTTACTCCACTTATCTGAAGTGGTAAACAGTATGATATAGGTTATACCACTGATTTCATGAAATGCATATTTCCATAATCCCTATATTGTGAACAAAGACACATATGACATATATGATTAAAAAAAACTCATGAAGGAAATGAAAGTAAGGATGATGTATTTTTTTTAATTTTTTTTTAATATTTTAAACCCTTAACTTCTGTGTATTGACTTATAGGTGGAAGAGTGGTAAGGGTAGGCAATGGGGGTCAAGTGACTCGCCCAGGGTCACACAGCTGGGAAGTGTCTGAGGCCAGACTCGAACCTAGGACCTCCTGTCTCTAGGCCTGGCTCTCAATCCACTGAGCTACCCAGCTGCCCCCAAGGATGATGTATTTTTATCTGCAAACAGATTTCTAATGTTCCTTCTTTGGATAAGAATAGTGGTAGTTTTGTCTGTTTATTTTTAAGCATGAGTTTCTTGGGTTTGTCTTAGAACCTAGTTTTGCTGATGATAGTTTAGTACTTCCAAGTTAATCATCATAAAATTTTTCAGTTACTATATACACTCTTCTCCTGGTTCTGTTCACTCACCTTGCATTAGTTCATATGTCTTTCCAAGTGTTTTTCTGAAATCATCCTGTTCATCTTTCCTTAAGGTACAAAAGTTTTCTATTACAACCATATACCACACCTCTTCATCCATTTTTCAACTAATGAACACCTCTCAGTTTCCAATTCTTTGTCATCACAAAAAGAGCTATTAAAATATTTTTATGCAAGTAAGCCCTTTTCCCTGATCTCTTTTGGATAGATACCCAGTAGCAACACTGCTAAGTCAAAGAGTATGCAAGGTTTTATGACCTTTTGGCCATAGTTCCTAATTGCTCTCTAGAATGGTTGTATCAGTTCATAGTAAGAGTGCAATTAGTGTCTAAATTTTCCCACATCCCCTTAAACATTCACCTTTCTTCTCCTTTCTGTTCATTTTAGTTACTCAGATAGGTGTGATTGTATGTCAGAGTTGTTTTAATCTGAATTTCACTAGTCAATTGGGATTTGGAGCATTTCCTCATACGACTACAGATAATTTTAATTTCTTTATCTACGAACTAACTGGTCTTAGCTTTTGACCATATATTAATTGGGAATGATTTTACCCTTACAAATTTGGCCTCATTCTCTATATATTTGAGAAAGGCAGCCCTTATCAGAAAAACTTGTCATAAATGTTCCCCCTTCCTTCTAATCTTGGTTGCATTGGGTTTGTTTGTCCAGAAACATTTAATTTAATATAATCAAAATTTCCCATTTCATTTTCCATAATGTTCTCTATTTTGTTTATTCATAAAGTCTTCTCTTATCCATACATCTGACTGAAAACTTTTTTATGTTCCCCTAATTTGTTTATGATATACCCTTCATTTCTAGATCAAGTATCCATTGTGACTATATATTAGTGTATGGTGTGAAATGTCTGTTTATGGCTATTTTCTTCTGTTTTATTTTCTAGTTTTCCCAGTAGTTTTTGTCAAATTGTGAAATCTTTCTTCAATAGTTTGTAGCTTTGGGTTTATGGAACACTAGATTATCATGGCTATTAACTAGTGTTGATTTCCTAACTTACTTAATTTATTCACTCTTCTATTTCTTAGTCAGTACCAGATCATTTTGATGACTACTGTTTTATAGGAAACTTTGAGATCTGGCCTATCTAAGCCTGCTTCCTTCATATATTCTTTTTATTGATTCACCTAATCTTGAATTTTTGTTCGAGATGAATTTTGTTACTTTTTTTTTCCCATTTCTTGGAATTTTTTAAGGGTAGTTGAACTGTTGTCTGGTAGTTTTTACTGTATCTTCTTGAGAAAAAGAACCTGAAAAAAATGTCAAATACTTTACTATTATATAGGCAAAATATGCCTAGAGAATAACTGATCTATTAGTCTATTAACCCTGGTTTAGAAGGGGTCATGATGTAATAAGAAAGAATTCACTTTGAAACCAGAAGTACCTAGATTTAAGATCCATTTCCAACATTTACTGGGTCTTCTACCTTGGGAAAGATATTAGACCATTCTTTTTCATTCTTTTTTTTTTTGACAACTCTAAATTTCAGAGAATTAGCTCACATGCATTGGTAGAGGGGACTTTTTCATTCAGAAGAGATTCCTATGTAATTTAAATCATACAACAGAAAATTCACACATGTATAAGCATATATATGAGTATATTTATCTGCATTTCATATATATGTATTCCTATTCATTATGAATAGGAACTAGGCCCATGATTTTTTTCTAATTACACATCAGACTGTGTCTGATATAGATAGGTATTTCTGCATATATTTATAAAATTATAGGGGCAGCTGGGTAGCTCAGTGGATTGAGAGCCAGGCCTAGAGACAGGAGGTCCTAGGTTCAAAGCCAGCCTCAGACAATTCCCAGCTGTGTGACCCTGGGCGAGTCACTTGACCCCCATTGCCTACCTTTACCACTCTTCCACCTAAGAGCCAATACACAGAAGTTAAGGGTTTAAAAAAATAAAAAAATAAAATTATAGACAAATATAAGTATATATTTACATATTATATTCCCATGAGATTAAATTGAATGATTGAATGATTATGATTCAAATAATACACACATGTATACATATTATATCCATGTACATATATGTATATATGATATCTTTTATTTTTACAACAATATTTATTCTAAATTTGGAGAAGTCTTTTGATTTTAATCATGGTTTGAATTGGTTTTACTTTTTGCATAATGGACAAGAATGGGCTAAAAAATTCTGATTTGTGCACCCTATTTCAGGAATAATTTTATTAAACATGAGTGTATCAGAGTTGGCAATCAGAAGACTGAAGGGCCTTGGGATCATGTAACAGAAGTTCTGGTAGAAGAAAGTGTCCTTTTTGACTATATAATGTTGAGGAGGGGAGGAACATTGAGAACATAATTTCAGTATTTTAAGGGCTTTCCCCTAGAAAGACAATTATACTTCTGCTTAGTTCCAAAGGACTAAACAAAAAGCAATGGGTGGAAATTGTCAAAAAGTAAATTAAGACAAAGCATACAATAATTTCATAACTATCAGAGTTAACTAAAACTTCCATGAGTTGACCTGACATGTAGTGTGATCCCTCTCATGGAATATCTTTCAGAAGTAGTTGATACTTGGGGATGGGGGAGGAGAAAGAGGGGTGGTGAAGGCAAAGTTGGGGCTTAGTAGAAGTAATTGTTGAAACTTTTCTGACCATACTTCTAAAGGAATCTTTTAAAAATATTTCAAAATGACAGAAGTCAAAAACTAACAAGAATGGAGTAAGGGGGCTCTCCTGCTGAATACAACTGGAAAGGTAGGCAGGGAATGTTGATTTTCATGGGATAAGTGGGAACTGGAAACAAAACTTCACACAGTAGTGTTGGCCAACCATACCCACCCAACTACTGTGCCTGAATCCAAGCCTACACTTAGGCTAGTGATGGTGAACCTTTTAGAGACAGAGTGCTAGGTCCCATGCCCCACCCCTAGATGGTGTGCAATGCCCACCCCCCCCCCACAGTGACTGAATACCATATCTCTCCACCTAACAAGTGCCAGGAACTCCCTGCAGCCCCTTACCCCATACAAGGGGAGGAAAAAAACATTCTCGTGAGGCTGCTGGGTGGAGGGGCGGGTGAAATGAGGCATGTCTTCAAGTACATGAAGAGGGTGTGTGTGGCCTAAGCCCTCCATCACTTGTGAACCTTTCACCTGTGTGATCCCATTGGGCTACTAGGCAGAGGAACAGACAATGTGAAAAATTGTCATCAGACACAGTGGAGAAGGAGAAAGAAACAGCTCTGCCCAAGTCCCTCTGCCTTTCTAGTAATGAACTCTTGTGGGGAGAGACAGCTACCTGCCCACAGAGAGCACTCTGCATGGCATCTTTGGCAAACACATTGGAATAGGCCAACTCCTAGATCTTGGGACTCTGACTATACCAAGACAGAGCATGCATACCTCATATTCACATCTTGAAATCCCAGGCCCTACCACCACCCCACAGTAAGTCTCAGAAGTCCACAGCACTTTGTAATTTCAAGCTTGCATTGTGGTGAAGTCATAGTTCCAGAGTAAAATACCTCACAATGATGAGTACTGTTGTCAGCAGAGGAGACAGATTCAGAAAGTTTAAGAATTCCCAGTCCACAGGCAAAATATGGCTGGGAATATGAGCAAACAGCAAAAGAAACACCTAACCTTAGAAAATTTCTATGGATATAAAGGGTAAAGAATAGTCAATATGGATGGTGAGATCCAAGGGACCTTATGCAAAAGTTCAAAGAAAAATGGAAACTGGTATCAAGCATTGGAATAATTAAAAAAGAATTAAAAAATGAAATAAGACAGGTTGAAATATTAGAAAAATGGGAAAAATAAATAAGAGCAATGCAAAAAGAAAATAACAGATTAAATAGCATATATCATCTGCTATGGGGAGAAGTAAGAAGCCTTCCCTATGTGTAACTGGAATTTGTTATCCTAAAAACTACCATCCCCAGAAAAACTGTGATTCCCAGAACCCCACTCACTCTCTGTTGTTACATACTGATGTAGACAGGATATAAATTGGGTGGAGTTCCATGTCTAGCTCTCTTTTTCCTTCATGTTGCAGCTTTGGCAGAGGGGGCATTTTGAGCAGGTAGAAAGCTTAATCATATGGTTTCTATTTTGTCAGATAATAAACTTTTAAAAATATAATACTTCAAGAATTACAATTTAATTTAAATCTTACATTTATGGCAACCACTAGAAATGGGTTTCAGAACCTTTAATTCTCTCTGAGTAGATTAGTTTGTTTTCCCTGTAATCAAAAGCCATAGAGCTTATCTGAGGAGTAATGATGTTACAAAGCATGGCTGAAACTAAAGGAAGTGGTTTTGTTCCCAGAGAATTTTACTGAGTTGGAAAAGCTTACAAGTTCAAATTGGCTCCATTTAATTCTGTTCCTGGGGCTTCTTATATTGATAGGATACCTTGAAGCTGAAAGTTTGAGTAATCTCGAGATTCAGAGGGGAGATTCATCTCCCAACATCCCTTTGCCGTTTTGGCCTTACCACTCTCTACTACACATCTGATACGGGTTTCATCCACATTATACCCAGTGTGGGTATGGGGAACCCCACAAGTGTGACTAAAGGAATCTAAATGGATGATGATACTTGGGAGGGGAAAGAACCTTAAAGCATCTATAGGTGAATTTTAAGTCTTTTCAGACCCCATTGCTTTATTGATGTTACTAGTCTAGTTTGTTCCCCTTCAAAAAATGAAGAAGTCTCTCTATAATGCAGCTATGCAGCTATTAGAATTAGAGAAAACTACTTGAATTCAGTCACTGTATACTATCACATATATTGTATTTGTTGATTGTTTCCTTTAAGATTTAATTTTTTTAAGTTCATAGATTAATCTAATCTAATATCTTATGTTACACTAAGTCATTTTCAGCTACTGTATTTTGGCCATTAGCTATATGTTCTGTTACATTATTTTTATTTGTACCACCCCCTATGACTGAACTGGAGAAAATATCACTATAAAAGTCTATAAAGAACTTGGAGAAACCCTTTTCTGTGGCAAAACCATAACAGATCCATTGAGGTCACATGTTGCCTAAATGGTCTTTTGTTCCTTTCTACCTTTGTTAATTGTCACATAAATTATGATAGATGAATTCCATCAAACTGATTACAACCTGTGTACAACCTCTGGAGAATTTAATGACCTAAAAACTTAAATTGATTTTAAGGGGTCTTCATAAGTGATTTTTTTTAGGTATTTGGGAGCACCACTATCTCTGACTAATCATTTGCCTGCCTTTGAGTTGTTTGAAAAAGTAAGGGTCCATTTAGTAGTTGAAGTAAAGTGGAATGGCACTATTTTATTCACCACATCCTCATTTATAAAATTGTAATGGATGAGATATCTGAAGTGATTTTCACTATTGTAGTCCTCACGCCAAATTGCAATGCATGTGACATATAAATACATGCCTTTTATGGCTGTTACAGTCTCATACAAGAGGAGGGAGGTTTCCCAAAGGGCTTGGTTACCCTGTGATGGGTTATAATCTCACCCTGGATGTTGGAAGGATTTTTCTAGGGGGCTTAGTGGCTCCTGGATGGTTTTTATATTTGTAATTCTTCAGCTTATTCTACTTTCCCACCAGAATGATCTAAATTCTTGGTGGCATTTTAGACCCAAAATGTTTCCATCAGTAGTTTTTTTTTTCCATTGGGTTTCTCCTGCCACATTTTGGAGTGATGGCAGTAATAGACTTTGTTAAAAATATCTCAGCCAAGGTTGCAAGATTGGCTAGATCTGGAGAACTTGTGACAAGTATCCACAAGCTTCAAAGGTTTTTAAATGTCACACAGCAACTGATGTGAATCCTAATCATACTGTGTTTGTTTGTAATTGTCATTAAATGAGCTTTTGTGAATTTTGATACTTCTTTGAATGTGCATTACCTTCTGTACTATGGTTTTAAAAAGTTGTTACTTGGTGAAAATCATTTGCATTCACACTGTGGATCATGACTAAGTTGAAAAGGAAATGGATCTCATTTTGGGGTGAGAAACCTTTGTGTTCTGCCTTACTTGGATGACACAGTGTGTCACTGTGAACTATATATTTTTAAAATATATTATTGTTTTTCCTTGTATGTGCAATAGAGTATTTGAGTTTACTTTTTTCTCTCATTTTTTGTACTTGAAGTACTTGTTACCAGTATTAATAATTTTTTTTTAAATTTTGTGCTAGGGTAAGTGTAGAATGTCCATTAGCCTTAATGTCAATGTCTACCCAAAAGCTTTAGACTATGGAAACCTACCATTGATTGTTACATATTATGGGACTTTCATTAATGATGGTGTCTGATTTCAGGAGAAGGGATCACAAAAGAGTCACTGCACAGTTCTAAGGAGCACAAAATTAACCTGCACAGTGCCAATGAGCACAAGATCAAAGAGACCAACCAATCCCGAGGGATTGATGATATTCTATGCCATGACAGGGATCTTGAACTTATTTTGGGGTTCAAGGAAGTGACCATTTGTAAAGTCAGATGCAGGATTTCCTTGCACCAGATCTACACTTCTACCAAGTACCTCACTTTGGTGGCCATTCTGGCTCCCCTATCCCTGAGAGGAAAAGTAAAATCAGACCAAGAAACACTATTTCCTGTCTGCTTCACAATCTAGTTCACATTCTCTTTTTTTCATAGTGTGGCAATTTTGTGTAGTCCTGGTTGCTAATTGGGTAAGTGCATAATTTCTACTACAGGCCTGTGGGACATAAATCACTTTAATAGAGGCCTGGTTCAAGGACCTATTACAGGCTTATTTTTCCTTATTTTGAATTTTTACAAATGAGACTTTGATATTTTATGTTTCATCCAGAAGTTACTTTTGTCTTTTTTCTTTGGGTTTTTGGATGTTTTTGATTTTCTTTTGACAATTGATTCATATACCTCATAACTCATCCATGTATCCCTGGGTGATCCATGTATTTATCAACATCTTCCTCAGGGGGTATTGTATTATTATCCTATAATGCAAAGTTTAAATTCTTTTGAGAGTAATTTCAGGATAAGAATCTTACTACCTCCCCAAATCAAGAAAGTGCAGTATTTAGATAAGGTGCCATGGAGATGCCTGCAGAAACCACGCACTGCACCAAAAAATCCAGAATGAACTTTGGGATGTAGTAATAATGAACTGTGGGGGGTTGAATGCACTTATTTTGAATGTACACTCTTATGCCAAAGGGGACTGTCTCCTAATAGATTTTTTTGGTCAATGTACCAATCATTGTTTTTATTCTTTTTCTCTTTTATTTCCCTCTTATTCCCCAAATTATGGTAATTTCCCCTTACAAACTGCAATATTTGTATTTACCTTCAGTTAAAGATCTTTAGAGATATAAGTTGGTTATGTGTTCTGATTCCATGGGGAAACTAGGCATGTAAGTCTGGGATATTTCTATATGCTTATTTTCCATTAGAATCACAGGGGGGATTATGTAGTTAGAATATTATACCTTAGGACTCCACTTCCCAGAATCCGACTTTTGCCCTCACATTATGTCCTTACATTTTGGAGATAGTTTCTGTAACCTTGTCTCCCTCCGCCACTGCCTTTGCTCTTCTCCCACTATTGCTGGTGATAAAACTTCACTCAGGCTTTACTTTTGTCTTTTTATTTCCTCTACTTCAAGTGCTTATTAATAAATCTTATAAAATATAATAATTGGAGTTATTGGATATTAATTTGAATCTTATGTTACTGAAAACAAAGATGCATTTTTTGCCCTATGCAAGTTTAGGGATCTTCTGATATCTATCTATGGATACCTTGGCTCTATCATAAATTGGGTTTTTAACAAATCATAATTTATTAATTAATTTAATAAGAATTGAAGACCAAAGAAATTAGAGCTCCTTGAAAGTTTCTACCCTGGTTTCCTTATATCTTATTGACACAGTTTCATTGCCAGCTAAATATCCCTGCTTGTCTATGAACATATGCTCTTCTGTTTGTGCACAGCATTCTCAGTTCCAGAGAGAAAGGCAACCTTCTAATGAAAGCAACTGAAGCACATCAAAACCTGAAGACTAGAATGGGACACATGTCTTGCTCCTGTCAATTAGATTCTCATGGTCCATATCAGGGAGTCATTTAAAAAATTAATATATGCTACTTGCAGCCCAAGACAACCTTTCTAAAAGGAACAGAAGTGAACTTTTGACATTTTCTTTTAAACTGTTGGCTGAATGCAACAACTACAGTGCATATAGTTTTTAAAGGCAATACAGGCACACATTTCATATGAAGTCTTCTGTGAAATGCTAAGTCAGGAAGTCATAGTCAGTAACTTAGTTCTTAGACATTTGTCTTGATAAAATAAAACTAAAATAAATGATCAGATGAAAAACAGCAAGGAAATGAATGAAACACTCTCCATACACTGAAGGTAAGTCAGGATCACACAGAAAGAATTGTTTGTTACATGAACATATTTATAACTTCTTTCTTTTTCTAGGACTTAATCTACCCCTTCAGAGAGTCACTGAGAATCCAAGAACTCTTCCATGCTTTGGACAGAAGTCACCAAGTTCTAAAATTATAAAAACAAATTGATTAAATAAAACCTTAGAAAATTATATTTAGACATTCAATTGTGAAAATAAGTTTTGTTCCATAATGTTAAAAATTACAGTTCATTTTCTACAGAGGAATAAAATTAATTTTAGCTTGTTTGGAGGAAAAATATAATAATGAATGACAAAATAATACTTTAATATTTTGGTATATATATATAAAATTCTGGAGGTATAATAAGATGTTTAAATTATTCCTAAATCATAACTATCTCACAAAATCTCTAGGTTGAAAAGGTGGTTCAGAAGCCACATTCTCCAAGCCATATCTTGCCATGTTATTGTTCTAGACAATATAGTTTCAAAGTGGTTATCCATTCTTTTGTAACAAATACAATTGGTCTAGAGGCTCAGCATCAGATTTATAAGCATTTATTCATAAAAAGAGAGAAAGTGATAGAGATATTGAGAGATTTCAGCCTAACTAGAATTGATTCTTCATTTGGCTGGCTTAGGTCCTGCCTCCCAGGAGTTAGGCTCACCACAGATCAAAGGCCAAGATATGCCAGTGCCTGGTCACCCCAGAGAGCCCAAAATCCAGTGCAGGTCTGAATGCTCAGAGCTCGAGAGCACTTCCCACATGGATTTAAGAGCACTTTCCTTGACACTGAATTTCAAATGTCATGCCAACTGCCCTTCCATGACAACATTCTTCTGGCTTTCCAACATTTGTTAGGGATACCCATGCTGATGCTGGCTCTGTCATGTTGTCAGTCACTCTAATGCTGAGGCCAGAGGACACCAGCTTATGACATGTTACTCTGTGACACCTACCATTCCCAGATACAGAGGTATTTAACATCACACACTTTCATTAAATATCTTTAGTGTGAACAAGAGAGTTATAAAACTGTATACTCTTAGATCCAAGAGATAAAGATCAGTAAAATGAGTTAAAGCATGGGAATATTATACACATCCACAGACTTAATGCTGAAAGAATAAACCATGAATTTTGCCTCCAGATAGTGAACAGAAAGACTTCCTTAATTTATATGGAAATGTCAGTCACTGATAATATCTTATGTAATGATATAGGTAGGTGGGGAATGCCTCAGACACCTGTGGATGGGATTTATTAGGTATATGTGAAGAAAAATTAGGTTAAATATATAGAAGAGTTGTTGATTCATTTCTGTACTATCTTGTTTTCTTTGTATATTGAAATGTTTGTAAAATTTTAAATAATAATAAAAATATTGTATTAGTAACCACATGGTCTAAAGATGATTTGAGGATATTCTCTTGCATATAAAATGAAACTTCATGTTGAATTTATGGAAAGACTTTAACTCATCATACACAAAATGTTTGTGTAAAATATTTATTTTATTGACTTTACAAAAAAATTGCAGATACCATGGAATAATAGATTATCAGATTATTGAGTCATATTAATATTGCAGATCTTGAAAATGCGTATACCCATACCTGATGAGATTCCATTAACTAATGCCCCCTTATCCTATATTTATCCAAGTTATTTCCTAATTCAAATGTATGACTAACATTTATCATTATTAATTTTTATCATTTCACATTAGAAGTTTTAGTACACTCCTTTTTGTAGAATAATATCAATGCAATAATTTTTGAAAATCCTAATGTGAACCATACCCTATAGACTAGAATGGGCCTAAAGGAAAGGGAAACACAAAAACTCAAAGAATAAAATAACTTTCTAAAAATTGAAATTAAGCAAATGAAAGCTAATAACTCCATAAGATCAGGAAACAAAAAGACAAAATCCAAAGAATGAAAAAAAGATCTGAAATGTCTCACTGGAAAAACAAACAACTGATTGAGAAAATAGATGCAGGAGATACATTATAAGAATCAGCACAATATCTGAAAGCTCTGTTATAAAAAAAGAACCTGGACACCACATTACAACAAACAATTAGGGAAAACTGAGTTTATATGCCCCCCAAATCCACCAATCACCTCCTGAAAGAAATCCTAATATAAAACATCCCATTACTATCATATCAAAGTTCAGAAACTCCTAGGTCAACAAAAGA
Organism: Gracilinanus agilis; assembly: GCF_016433145.1. Lineage (NCBI taxonomy): Eukaryota > Metazoa > Chordata > Mammalia > Didelphimorphia > Didelphidae > Gracilinanus > Gracilinanus agilis. The sequence continues at coordinate 221,544,725 of NC_058131.1, read as the reverse complement.
AGTATTGCAAGCAGCCAGAAGGATGAAATTCAAATATTGTGAAGCCACAGTCAGTATTATTCAGGACCTGGAAGCTTTTCATTTAAAAGAATGGAAGACATAGGATAATATAAACCAACAGGGAAAGGATTTAAGTTTAAAGTAAGATTCATATACCTAGAAAAATTGAGCATAGCCATCTATGGGGAAGGTGAGGGGAAGAGATATTTAATGAAATAAAGGACTTTCAGATATTCTTAAAAAATAAAAACAACAGAACTGAAAAAAATTGAAAGTCAAATTCAACACTAAAAAAGAAACATTAAAAACTAAACAGAAATGTGAAAACTCAAGGGTTTCAATAACGCTGAATTGACTACATTTATCCTTGGAAGGTGATAATTAAGATATATAAGATATGTGAGTCATGTAATGTACTTAAAGCATGAGAGATACTTAAAGTACTTAAGATGTTTAAGAACTTCATTAATATTAGGACAATAAGAAGGAGTATAGATAGATAGAAGAAAGAGAGTAAGCAGAATATGATAGGTTAATATCCAAAAATAGCCCAGGCTTGAGAAGAACACATGTGGAGAAGAGAACGAAAGGCAGAATGGGGTAAATTATGTAACATAAAGAGACTCCTAAGAATTAATACAGTAAAGAGGTAGATGGGTGCATGTGATAGGTAGTGATTGAACTTAATTCTCGTTAAAATTACCTCAATATTAGAATAACGCGCACAATCAATGAGCTATAAAACCTATTTTATTGAATAGGAAATATGGAGAAAATAGGAAACCAGGAGAAAAGGCTAGCAATAGAAAAAAGGAGGGCAAATTGAAGGAGTTGGTGGAAAGAATTAAAACATTTGTGAACAGAGAGAAGTTGAAAGAAGAGAGAGGTGGTGGTAAATAGAGGGAAAATAAGATAAAGGAAAACACAATTAGTAATTATAACTCTGAAAGTGAATAGGATGAATAGAAGAGCAGAGAGGATTAAAAACAACACCCTATAACATGTTGCCTACAAGAAACACATTTAAAGAAGGGAGATACACAAAGCAAAACTAAAGGAGTGGGGCAGAATCAATTATAATTCAGTCAAAGTAAAAAAAAAAATTAAAAAGAGCAAAGATAGCAATCAGAATTATAGATGAAGCAAAAGTAAAAACTGATCTAGTCAGAAAGGATTAAAAGGAAATTATGTCTTGATAAAAGGAACCACAGACAATGAAGTAATATTATTACTAAGTGTATATGCACCAAATGCCATAGAAAAAATTTTTTTTAAATTTAGACTATTTTTCAATGGTTACAATTCATTATTTCTCCATTCCCTTCCTTCTCCTTTCCCAGAGCTGACAATTCCACAAGGTTATGCATGTATCAATGTTCAAAACCTATTTCCATGTTATTCATATTTGCAGTAAAGTGATCTTTGTAACATCAAAACCCTAATTATATCCCTATCTAACTATGTGATCAATCACATGCTTTTATTCAGTATTTCTCTTTCCACAGTTCTTTCTCTGGATTTGGAAAGCTTTCATTCTCATAAGTTCCTATCAGTTGTCCTGAGTCATTACATTGCTGCTAGTAGAAAAGTCCATTACATTTGATTGTGCCATAATGTATCAGTCTCTGTGTACAATGCTCTCCTGGTTCTGCTCCTTTTGCTCTGCATCAATTCCTGGAGGTCATTCCAGTTCACATGGAATTCCTACATTTCTTTATTCCGTTCAACACAATAGTATTCAATCATCATCAGATACCAAAATTTGTTCAGCCATTCCCCAGTTGAAGGGCATCCCCTCCTTTTCCAACTTTTGCCACCACAAAGAGCAAGGTGATAAATATTTTTGTTCCAATCTTTTTCCTTATTGTCTCTTTGGAGTACAAACTCAGCAGTAGTATGGCTGGTGAAAGGGTAGGTATTCTTTTAAAGCCCTTTGTGCATAGTTCCAAATCAGCCAGGTTGGTTGAACCAATTCACAACTCCACCAGTAGTGTATTAGTGTACCAATTTTGCCACATCCCCTCCAACATTTATCACTTTCCTTTCCTGCTGTATTGGCCAATCTGTGAGGTGTAAGATGTACCTCATAGTTGTTTTAATTTGTATTTATCTAATCAGGAGGGACTTAGAACACCTTTTCAGGTGCTTATTGATAGTTTTGATTCTTTGTATAAAAACTGTTGAGTCCCTTAACCATTTAAAAATTGGGGAATGACTTTATAAATTTGATTAAGTTCCTTATAAATTTAGGAAATTAAACCTTTGTTGAAGAGTTTTGTTATAAAATTATTCTCTTACTTTGTTGCTTTTCTTCTAATGATGGTTGCATTGGTTTTATTTGTGCAAAACCTTTTTAATTTGATAAAATCAAAGTCATTCATTTTACATTTTGCAATGTTTTCTGTCTCTTGATTGATATTAAATTCTTTCCTTTCCCACAGATCTGACAAACATATTATTGTATGTTTACCTAATTTATTTATGATTTCACTTCTTACATTTAAATCTTTAACCCATTTTGAACTGATCTTGGTATAGGGTGTAAGATGTTGATCTAAACCTAATTTTTCCCATACTGTTTTCCAATTTTCCCAGCGGTTTTCATCAAATAGTGAGTTTTTTGTCCCAAAATCTGGGATTTTTACTTTTATCAAACACCAGCTTGCTTAGGTAATTTATCCCTAGTCTATTCCATTGATCCACCCATCTGTCTCTTAGCCAGTACCATATTGCTTTGATGACCACTGCTTTATAGTATAGCTTAATATCTGGTACTGCTAGGCCCCCATTCTTCCCATGTTTTTCCATTATTTCCTTTGATATCCTTTATCTCTTGTTCTTCCAGATGAACTTTGTTATAATTTTTTAATTCTATAAAGAAAGTTTTTTGATACTTTGATCAGTATGCCACTGAATAAGTACATTAATTTGGTTAGGATTGTCATTTTACTATATTAGCTCATCCTACCATTGAACAATTAATGTTTTTCCAGATATTTAGATCTAGTTTTTTATTGTGTGAAGTGTTTTGTAGTTTTGTTTTTTATAATTCCTATGTTTTATTAATAGAGAAATGCCTAAATATTTTATATTGTGTAGGGTGATTTTAAATGGAGTTTCTCTTTTTAACTCCTAATGCTGAATTTTGTTAGGAATAGTTGAAATGCTGATGATTTATGTGGGTTTATCTTATATCCTGCCACTTTGGTAAAGTTGTTAATTATTTACACTAACCTTTTAGTTGATTTTCTAGGAATCTTTAATTACATTATCACCTGTAGTTTTCTTCCTCTCTTTTTGGTCTGCCTGACTTTGGAATCAATACCATATTTGTGTCATTAAAAGAATTTGGTAAGACTCCTTCTCTGCTTATTTTGTCAAATAGTTTTATAGTTTAGGGATTTGTTATTCTTTTTTTTTAGACATTTATTAATATTTGTTTTTAATCTGTTTACATACTTTATGCCCCTACTTTCCCCTTCACCCCCCCCCCCCGCTCACCCCCCACCCATGGCCAACGCACATTTCCACTGGTTGTAACAAGTGTCCTTGTTCAGGGTCTATTTCCCATTCATGTCCGCCTCAGTCCATGCATTCAAGCAATTGTTTATCTTATGTTTTCTCTCCTGCAGTCATTCCTCTGAATGTGGGTAGCATCTTTACCATAAATCCCTCAGAGCTGTCTTGTGTCATTGCAGTGCTGCTGGTACAGGAGCCCATTACATTTGATTTTACCATAGTATATCAGTCTCTGTGTACAATGTTCTTCTGGTTCTGCTCCTTTCGCTCTGCATCACTTCCTGGAGGTCTCTCCAATTTCCATGGAATTCCTCCAGTTTACTATTCCTTTTAGCACAATAGTATTCCATCACCCGCATATACCACAATTTGTTCAGCTATTCCCAAATTGAAGGACATCCCCTCATTTTCCAGTTTTTTGCCACCACAAAAAACACAGCTATAAATATTTTCATACAAGTCTCTTTATCTATGATCTGTTTGGGGAACAAACCCAGCAATGGTATGGCTGGGTCAAAGGGCAGGCAGTCTTTTATAGCCCTTTGGGCATAGTTCCAAATTGCCAGCCAGAATGGCCGGATCATTTCACAACTCCACCAGCAATGCATCAATGTCCCGGTTTTGCCACATCCCCTCCAACATTCATTACTCTCCCCTTCTTTCATTTTAGCCAATCTGCTAGGTGTGAGGTGATACCTCAGAGTTGTTTTGATTTGCATTTCTCTAATTATTAGAGATTTAGAACACTTTCTCATGTGCTTATTGATACTTTTGATTTCTTTACCTGAAAATTGCCTATTCATGTCTCTTGCCAATTTATCAATTGGGGAATGGCTTGATTTTTTATACATTTGCTTTAACTCCTTGTATATTTGAATAATTAGACTCCTGTCAGAGTTTTTTGTTATAAAGATTTTTTCCCAATTTGTTGTTTCCCTTCTGATTTTGACTACATTGTTTTTGTTTGTACAAAAGCTTTTTAGCTTAATATAATCAAAACCATTAAATTTATATTTTGTAATTTTCTCTAACTCTTGCTTGGTTTTGAAATCTTTCCTTTCCCAGAGATCTGACAGGTATACTACTCTGTGTTCAGTTAAATTATTTATAGTTTCCCTCTTTATATTCAAGTCATTCACCCATTCGGAATTTATCTTGGTGTAGGGTGTGAGATGTTGATCTAAACCTAATCTCTCCCATATTGTTTTCCAAATTTCCCAGCAGTTTTTGTCAAATAGTGGATTCATGTCCCAAAAGTTGGGCTCTTTGGGTTTATCATACACTGTCTTGCTGACATCATTAACCCCGAGTCTATTCCACTGATCCTCCCTTCTATCTCTTAGCCAGTACCATATTGATTTAATGACTGCTGCTTTATAGTATAGTTTGATATCTGGTACTGCTAGGCCCCCTTCCTTCACATTTTTTTTCATTATTTCCTTTCATATTCTTGATCTTTTGTTATTCCAAATAAAATTTGTTATAGTTTTTCCAAATTCAGTAAAGAAGTTTTTTGGTAATTTGATAGGTATGGCACTAAATAGGTAAATTAATTTGGGTAGGATGTTCATTTTTATTATGTTAGCTCATCCTACCCATGAACAGTTAATGGCTTTCCAATTGTTGAGGTCCAGTTTTATTTGTTTGGAAAGTGTTTTGTAGTTGTTTTCCTATAATAGCTGTGTTTGTTTTGTTAGATTGATTCCCAAGTATTTTATATTGTCTAGGGTGATTTTAAATGGTGTTTCTCTTTCTACCTCTTGCTGTTCTAATGTGTTGGAAATGTATAGAAATGCTGATGATTTATGTGCATTTATTTTGTATCCTGCCACTTTGCTAAAGTTGTTGATTATTTCTACCAGCCTCTTAGTTGATTCTCTAGGATTTTTTAAGTATACCATCATATCGTCTGCAAAGAGTGATAGCTTAGTCTCCTCATTGCCTATTTTGATACCTTCAATTTCTTTTTCTTCTCTAATTGCTATTGCTAGTGTTTCTAGTACTATGTTGAATAATAGAGGTGATAATGGGCATCCTTGTTTCACTCCTGATCTTATTGGGAAGGCTTCTAATTTATCCCCATTGCATATAATGCTTGTTGATGGTTTTAGGTATATATTATTTATTATTTTTAGGAAGGGTCTTTCTATTCCTATACTTTTCAATGTTTTCAATAGGAATGGATGCTGTATTTTGTCAAAGGCTTTTTCAGCATCTATTGAGATAATCATGTGATTTTTGTTTGTTAGACTGTTGATATGGTCAATTATGTGGATGGTTTTCCTAATGTTGAACCATCCTTGCATTCCTGGTATAAATCCCACCTGATCATGGTGGATGACCTTCTTAATTACTTGCTGGAGTCTCTTTGCTAATATTCTATTTAAGATGTTTGCATCTATGTTCATTAGGGAGATTGGCTTATAGTTTTCTTTCTCTGTTTTTGGTCTACCTGGCTTTGGAATCAGTACCATATTTGTGTCATAAAAGGAATTTGGTAGGACTCCTTCTTTGCTTATCATATCAAATAATTTGTATAGTATTGGGATGAGTTGCTTTTTGAATGTCTGATAGAATTCACTTGTGAATCCATCAGGCCCTGGCGATTTTTTCTTAGGGAGTTCTTTGATGGCTTGTTCAATTTCTATTTCTGATATGGGATTATTTAAGTATTCTATTTCTTCTGCTGTTAATCTAGGCAATTTATATTTTTGTAAATATTCATCCATATCTCCTAAATTATTATATTTGTTGCCATATAATTGGGTGAAATAGTTCTTAATGATTGCCTTAATTTCCCCTTCATTAGAGGTGAGGTCTCCCTTTTCATCTGTAATACTGTCAATTTGGTTTTCTTCTTTCCTTTTTCTTATTAGATTGACTAGTACTTTGTCTATTTTATCTGTTTTTTCAAAATACCAGCTTCTAGTCTTATTTATTAATTCAATAGTTCTTTTACTTTTGATTTTATTAATTTCTCCCTTAATTTTTAGTATTTCTAATTTAGTTTTCATCTGGGGGTTTTTTATTTGTTCGCTTTCTAATTTTTTGAGTTGCATGCCCAATTCATTAATCTCTGCCCTCCTTAATTTGTTAATATATGCACTCAAGGATATAAATTTCCCCCTGAGTACTGCCTTGGCTGCATCCCACAGATTTTGGTAGGATGTCTCATCATTGTCATTCTCTTCAATGAAATTGTTGATTGTTTCTACGATTTCTTCTTTGACAATTTGGTTTTGAAGAACCATATTGTTTAATTTCCAATTGGTTTTTGACTTGCCTGTCCAGGTGCCCTTACTGATTATTATTTTTATCGCATTATGATCTGAGAATATTATAATTTATTATATCTGCTCTTTTGCATTTGTTTGCCATGATTCTATGCCCTATTACATGGTCAATCTTTGTAAATGTACCATGTGCAGCTGAAAAGAAGGTGTATTCCTTTTTGTCCCTATTTATTTTTCTCCACATATCAATTAAATCTAATTTTTCTAGGACTTCATTCATCTCTCTTACCTCTTTCTTATTTATTTTTTGGTTTGATTTATCTAGATCTGAAAGAGGAATATTTAGATCTCCCACTATTATGGTTTTACTATCTATTTCCTTCTTGAGCTCTGCCAGTTTCTCCTTTATGAATTTGTATGCTATACCACTTGGTGAATATATATTGAGCAGTGTTATTTCCTCATTGTTTATACTGCCTTTAATCAGGATGTAATGACCTTCCCTGTCTTTTTTAATCATATCTATTTTTACTTTGGCTTTGTCAGAGATCATGATAGCCACTCCTGCCTTCTTTTTCTCATTTGATGCCCAAAAGATTTTGCTCATACCCTTAACCTTGAACTTGTGTGTGTCTACCTGCCTCATATGTGTTTCTTGTAGACAACCTATGGTAGGATTTTGGTTTCTGATCCACTCTGCTATTTGCTTCCGTTTTATGAGTGAGTTCATCCCATTCACATTCAGAGTTACAATTGTTAGTTGTGTATTCACTGACATTTTTTGTATCCTCCCCTAGACCCACTCCTTCTTATTGCACTATTTTCTTTTATACTAGTGGTTTGCTTTGAGCCAGTATCCCTTATCCCCTCCCTTGATTGACTTCCCTTTCTTCCCCCTCCCTTGTTGTTCCCTTATTTTTGTTTTTTTTTAAAGACCAAATGAATTCCCTCCCCCTTCTTCTCCCCTCCCTTTTTTGGCCTCCCCACTCCCCTGCTCCCTTTGGTTTATCCCTTCTGACTTT
>NC_058131.1:221477317-221531994 GCF_016433145.1 Gracilinanus agilis | reverse complement strand
TCAGTGTTTTCAATAGGAATGGATGCTGTATTTTGTCAAAGGCTTTTTCAGCATCTATTGAGATAATCATGTGATTTTTGTTTGTTAGACTGTTGATATGGTCAATTATGTGGATGGTTTTCCTAATGTTGAACCATCCTTGCATTCCTGGTATAAATCCCACCTGATCATGGTGGATGACCTTCTTAATTACTTGCTGGAGTCTCTTTGCTAATATTCTATTTAAGATGTTTGCATCTATGTTCATTAGGGAGATTGGCTTATAGTTTTCTTTCTCTGTTTTTGGTCTACCTGGCTTTGGAATCAGTACCATATTTGTGTCATAAAAGGAATTTGGTAGGACTCCTTCTTTGCTTATCATATCAAATAATTTGTATAGTATTGGGATGAGTTGCTTTTTGAATGTCTGATAGAATTCACTTGTGAATCCATCAGGCCCTGGCGATTTTTTCTTAGGGAGTTCTTTGATGGCTTGTTCAATTTCTATTTCTGATATGGGATTATTTAAGTATTCTATTTCTTCTGCTGTTAATCTAGGCAATTTATATTTTTGTAAATATTCATCCATATCTCCTAAATTATTATATTTGTTGCCATATAATTGGGTGAAATAGTTCTTAATGATTGCCTTAATTTCCCCTTCATTAGAGGTGAGGTCTCCCTTTTCATCTGTAATACTGTCAATTTGGTTTTCTTCTTTCCTTTTTCTTATTAGATTGACTAGTACTTTGTCTATTTTATCTGTTTTTTCAAAATACCAGCTTCTAGTCTTATTTATTAATTCAATAGTTCTTTTACTTTTGATTTTATTAATTTCTCCCTTAATTTTTAGTATTTCTAATTTAGTTTTCATCTGGGGGTTTTTTATTTGTTCGCTTTCTAATTTTTTGAGTTGCATGCCCAATTCGTTAATCTCTGCCCTCCTTAATTTGTTAATATATGCACTCAAGGATATAAATTTCCCCCTGAGTACTGCCTTGGCTGCATCCCACAGAGTTTGGTAGGATGTCTCATCATTGTCATTCTCTTCAATGAAATTGTTGATTGTTTCTACGATTTCTTCTTTGACAATTTGGTTTTGAAGAACCATATTGTTTAATTTCCAATTGGTTTTTGACTTGCCTGTCCAGGTGCCCTTACTGATTATTATTTTTATCGCATTATGATCTGAGAAGGTTACATTTATTATATCTGCTCTTTTGCATTTGTTTGCCATGATTCTATGCCCTATTACATGGTCAATCTTTGTAAATGTACCATGTGCAGCTGAAAAGAAGGTGTATTCCTTTTTGTCCCTATTTATTTTTCTCCACATATCAATTAGATCTAATTTTTCTAGGACTTCATTCATCTCTCTTACCTCTTTCTTATTTATTTTTTGGTTTGATTTATCTAGATCTGAAAGAGGAATATTTAGATCTCCCACTATTATGGTTTTACTATCTATTTCCTTCTTGAGCTCTGCCAGTTTCTCCTTTATGAATTTGTATGCTATACCACTTGGTGAATATATATTGAGCAGTGTTATTTCCTCATTGTTTATACTGCCTTTAATCAGGATGTAATGACCTTCCCTGTCTTTTTTAATCATATCTATTTTTACTTTGGCTTTGTCAGAGATCTTGATAGCCACTCCTGCCTTCTTTTTCTCATTTGATGCCCAAAAGATTTTGCTCATACCCTTAACCTTGAACTTGTGTGTGTCTACCTGCCTCATATGTGTTTCTTGTAGACAACCTATGGTAGGATTTTGGTTTCTGATCCACTCTGCTATTTGCTTCCGTTTTATGAGTGAGTTCATCCCATTCACATTCAGAGTTACAATTGTTAGTTGTGTATTCACTGACATTTTTTGTATCCTCCCCTAGACCCACTCCTTCTTATTGCACTATTTTCTTTTATACTAGTGGTTTGCTTTGAGCCAGTATCCCTTATCCCCTCCCTTGATTGACTTCCCTTTCTTCCCCCTCCCTTGTTGTTCCCTTATTTTTGTTTTTTTTTAAAGACCAAATGAATTCCCTCCCCCTTCTTCTCCCCTCCCTTTTTTGGCCTCCCCACTCCCCTGCTCCCTTTGATTTATCCCTTCTGACTTTCTCAGTAGGGTTAGATAGAGTTTTTTATCCAGATGGATAATAAAGCTACTCTTCCTTCTCCGGGTTGATTACACTAAGAGTAAGGTTTGATTATGCTCTCTTCCTCTCCTTCTTATGATGTTATTCATCCCCTCCCCTTCCCATGCCCTCTTTGTGTGTAATAGAATATCTTATTTTTCTTATTTACTCGGATTTTTCTTGGTGTCCCCTACTATTCCCCCCTCTTTCCCACCATGTCTTCTTAGACTATTTAGTATCCTGTCCTCTCCCTATGAATTATTCTTCTGGTTGCTATAATAGTGAATATTATAATAGTGTATAGAGTTCACTACAGAGAATTATACATAGCATTTCTCCACCTAGTAATACAGATAATTAGATCTTATTTATGCCCTTAAAGAGTCAAGCTTAAAAGACTATGAGTTTTCTTTCTTTTCCCTCTGTTTCTTATTTACCTTTTCATCTTTCTCTTGATATCTGTGGTTGAGTGTCAAACTTTCCATTTAGTCCCGGTCTCTTTTGTGCAAAAACTTGGAATTCTTCAATTTTGTTGAATGCCCATACTTTCCCCTGAAAGTATATGGTTAGTTTCGCTGGGTAGTTGATTAGTGGCTGAAGGCCCAGCTCTCTTGCCTTTCTGAATATTGTATTCCAAGCCTTTCAGTCTTTTAGCGTTGAGGCTGCCAGATCCTGTGTGATCCTTATTGGTGCTCCTTGATATTTGAATTGTCTCTTTCTGGCTTCTTGTAAGATTTTTTCTTTAACTTGATAGCTCTTGAATTTCACTATTATATTTCTGGGTGTTGACTTTTCTGGGTCCAGTGTAGAGGGTGTTCTATGGATCCTTTCAATGTCTATATTGCCCTCTTGTTGTAGAACTTCAGGGCAATTTTGCTGAATAATTTCTTTAAGTATGGAGTCCAGGTTTCTATTAATTTCTGCCTTTTCTGGAATACCAATGATTCTCAAGTTGTCTCTTCTAGACCGGTTTTCTTGGTCTGTCACTCTCTCATTGAGATATTTCATGTTTCCTTCTATTTTATCAGTCTTTTGACTTTGTTTTATTTGTTCTTGTTGTCTTGAGAGATCATTGGTTTCTAAATGTTTGATTCTAGCCTTTAAGGACTGGTTTTCGGCTTTAATGTTTTGGTTTTCGGCTTTAATGTTTTGGTTTTCGGCTCTAATGTTTTGGTTTTCCCTTTCAATCTGGTCATTTTTGGTCTTCAGTTGTCTTGTCTCACTTTCCAATTGCGAAATTCTGCCTTTTAAACTGTTATTTTCTTGCCAGATTTCTTCCATCTTCCTCAGCATTTCATTTTTAAACTCTTCCATAGCTTGTGACCAGCTTTCATTTTTTTGGGGAGGTTTGGATTTTTGTTTTCCCTCCTCTGTTGTCTGGATTTTCTCTGTGTAGAAGTTGTCCAGTGTTCCAGAGTTTCTCTTGATAGTCTTTTTCTTCTGGACTTCCTTATTGCTGGCCATTGTTAGCCCCGCCCCTTTTCAGCTTTGTCTTTGCACTCAGGGTCTGCCTGGGCCTTATAAGCTCCGGGCTCTGGTCTCCTTGTCATCGGGGTCAGGCCTCCTGGTAGACCCTGGTCTGCCCCTCTGCCCAAGGTTCCTTCAGCAGTCTTTGGGGCTGCTTCCACAGCCACACTCCGGTCTGCACCAGGTCCTCACTGGAGGTCCAAGCTTGGGCTGGAGATCATCCAAGCTTGGGCTGGAGATCATTATTCAAGCCTAGGGAACTGCCTTTGCCTGCTCAGATGCTCTTAGGGCCCTGCCTTCACCCCCGCAGAAGGTAGTGAAAGTCCATGAGCTGGAGATCTTTATTCGCACCTGAGGCCATGCCTTCAGTGCTTGGGAAAGGCCGTGTTTTAGGGGCCTTTGTCCTGGCCAGAGGCGGTGCCTTCACCCATGTGGACGCTGGGGGATGGGGGTGGGGAAAGTCCATGCACGCCCCCAGCCACCTGGGGTCCCTCGTCTTGCAGCACACAGGTACAAACTCTGGGGCTGCCAGTGATTATCTGGTTGCCCCAGTCCTGTTTACCCGCTTGTGCGTTGGCATTGTGCGAGGTGTGGGGGGTGGGTGAGGGGCTTCTTCCTCTCGCGGTTTAGTGAGAGCTGTTTCACCCCTTTATAGAGTGGAAATGCCCCGAGATTCTGTGTACCTTCAATGCTGCGCCCTGTTGTGGGGTTCCTTCGTTCCTCTGGACTCGTTTTTATTTCCCTTTGAGGGGTCCTGTATGGTTTGGTCAGGAGAGATCGAGCAGCTGCTCCTTACATTGCCGCCATCTTACCCGGAAGTGTGGGGATTTGTTATTCTTTAAAGGTTTGATAGAATTCATTTTTTAATCCATCTGACCCTGGGGACTTTTTCTTAGAAAGTTTCATGATGGTTTGTTCAATTTCTTTTTCTGAGATGGGAATATTTAAGTATTCTATTTCCTCTTTTGTTAATATAGGCAATTCATATTTTTGTAACTGCACTCATATCATGTAGATTGTCATATTTGTTGCCATATAATTGGGTAAAATAGTTCTTAATAAATACCTTAATATTCTCTTCATTTAGAGGTAATATCATCCTTTTCATCTTTGATGCTGTTAATTTGATTTTCTTCTTTCTTTTTTATTAGATTAATCACTAGTTTATTTTTTTCAGTGTGCCAGCTCTTAGTCTTTTTATTAGTACAATAGTTCTTTTACTTTCAATTTTGTTAATTACCTTAATTTTTAGAATTTCCAATTTAGTCTTATCTCAAGATTTTTAATATGTTCATTTTCAAAAATTTTAAGTTGGAAGCCCAGTTCATTGATCTCCCCCCTCTCTATTTTGTTGGTATTTGCTTTGACTGTATCCAATGGATTTTGATATGTCGTCTCCTCCCTGCTGTTCTCTTTAATGATGTCCTTAATGGTTTCTATGATTTTTTTTGACCTATCAGTTTTGAAGAATTAAGATTACTTACTTTCCAATTAATTTTACATTTGCCTTTCCATGGACCCTAGTTAAGTTTAATTTTTATAACAGTATGATCTGAAAACGTTGCATTTATTATTTTTGATTTTCTTTATTTGTTTGCAATATTTCTATGTTCTAGTACATGATTAGTCTTTATATATATATACCATTACTGCTGAGAAGAAGGCATATTCCTTTTTATTCCTATTCAGTTTTTTCTAGATATTTATTAACTTAAATATTTCTAACATTTCCTTCATTTTACTTCTTTTTTATTTATTATTTGGTTCAATTTATCTAGTTTTGAAAGTGGAAGGTTAAGATCCCCTATTAATATGGTCTTGCTATCTATTTCCTCCTTTAGCTCCTTTATTTTTTCATTTAGAAATCTAGATGCTATGTCATTTGGTACATAAATGTTTAGTAACAATATTACCCTTTAACAAAATTTCCTTCTTTTTCTCTTTTGAACAGATAAATTTCTTATTTAGCTTTGTCTGACATCATTATTGATACTCCTGCTTTTTTTACTTTAGATGACACATAATAAATTCTGGGCCAGTCTTTTACCTTGAATCTGTGAGCTCTCTCTTGGCACCTTTTTCCCTTTCTATCTACCTTCTAGTTTTCCCTAGACTTTCCCTTTTCTAATTTAAATAAAACCTAACTATTCTAAACCCTAAGTTGCTCTCTGATATTTTATTTGAGCCCCGAAGGGCTTTGGTCAATTTCCCCCTGCCGGGGTTGGGGGCCACTACATTTCTTTCCCTTCCTCTACCTTCCTCTCTCATTTTTCCCATCCATCCATTCTTCCTTCTACCTTCCTCCCTTCTCCCCTTCACATTTATATGGTGTGAACCTGATTGTCTGACTGCCTGCTGACTATCATGCCTGCCTTACTGCCTAAGGGTAAGTGAAAAAACTTTCATGCCCCAAATCCAGCCCAGTGGGGGGTCCCTTCCCCTCCTAAGCCCCTGCCTCAGAAAAGGTTCTAGATCTAAATCCCACCTCTCCAGACCAAGAGCCTTAACCCTAATCCCCCTCAACCTTGTCAGGCTAAAACCCAGCAATGTTTCTTTCTATCCTCCTCAGGGGGAATGTGTTTTTATTTCATTTGGAGAGTTTAAGGTATTTTAGGAAAAGAAGTTTACTACCTCCTGGAATCCAAATGGAGATGCCCAGGGAGATCACATAGAGAATGCATGTTGATCCAGGAGCCTAAGAGATCAACCAAATGTGCAAAATTTTGAACTTTGGGGGTTTAAAATTCATTTGTCTAGTTTAAAATTCATTTTTTTTAATTCATCTGTTTTGTTTAAATGTATTGGTTTTATGTATATATATATGTTCTGTTGTGAAAGGAAGGGGACAGCCACTGAATATTTTTGTAAAAGAAGCTCCATTTGATTTCCTTATATTATAAAAAATTGTTACCTATCTTCCCTTGTATTGATGTATATGTTATGTTGATCTTAACTGAGACATTTGAGAAGCTGAAGAGATGGCCTGAAAATAGAAACCTGCAGGACTCACTCCTCCCACACACACAGGCTAGAGTGAGTAGGGAGGGGTAGGTACTCCTTACTCTCACCCCTCCCACCATGCAGTTGGAAATCATTTGGAAATGGAGGTAGGACTGATGTCTTCTGGCAAGGCTCAGCAAGGCAAATCTATAATGATGTTTACTTTCTCAACTTATATTCCCCAGAGGTTTGACTGAGGGACAATAGGAGAAGCTTGATGTCTTGTAGTTATCAGGGACAGATGAATCTAACTTGTATGGGCCGGAAAGCTGAAGGAAACTTAGCTGAAGTTGGATGTAAGTATTCCCAGAATAATAAACAGGCACTGCTCCCAAAAGGTGAAGGTTTTACTGATAAAAGAGGAAGGGGAAGGTAGGGAGACTTTTCAGGGATTAGGATAAGATCTGGGAAGCCTTGAACTGTTAGATAGAAATAGCCCCTCCTACCTGGGAGGGAGTAGCAGTCTTTATATTTAGCTTGTCCTCAAAGCTTATAATTATCACTTCAAATATCTAAATAACTAAATAACAATTGTACTGTTGCTAGAAAGGCCTAGTTCAGCTAAATAGGTAAACCACAAAGAAGAACCAAAATGCCTATTGCCACAGATGGCCTCCAAAGTAATCCCCAAACTGGGAACAGTAAGCAGAGAGACCTACTCACCTCAATCCCCAGGAACCAACTGTCCCTAACTGCTTTCAAATTGTCCCCTCACTCAGAGTTCTCTAGGGGGGAGTCCCCTGGAAGTCTGGGTGAGGCTTGAAATCTTGCAGGAATTCCACTCTGCCATTTTCCATGATGCAATATATACCCTTTATTTATTGCAATTATAAATTCATTTATGTTTGTTATGATCCATTGGGGAGACTGGTCTCCCAAAGGATCACAGGGGGAATGTGCATTTAAAATTATTGTAAGCCCTTTTATATTCAAACTCTGAGTTTCACCTTGATTGACAAGGGAGACAGTTGGAAGACATTGGAATGTTCCCGGATGCTGTGAGGACAGGAGCAAAGGCAGTTGGCTGAAGGATATAAATACCCCAAATGTCATCTTGGAGAGGCTCAGGGCTTGAGGTCTTTGAGCTTTGACCATTGATCCTCTCAATCAACCTAGATATTTAGACATTTGATCATCATTAAATATTTAGGTATCTGGACCTGGGTGGTAACCAGGAGGAAGGAAGGAGAAGAAGCAGAAGAAGGTGAAAGGTAGAAACTTCCTAAAGGCTAACATCACAAACTGAGAACAGGGAAGCCGAGAGAAATCACAATATCTATACCAACTGAACGATTGCCCTCTGGTTTGGCAGATGCCAAGCTAAACCAGAGGAGCACGAAACCACAAGCTCCAGCTTACTGAAACAATAGCCTAGAGTCCTGAGGGATTATTGATCATAGCTAGAGTGACAGGGTCTCCTATCCCCAATATGTTCCTGATCATTCCTTTCCCTATTTAACATCTATAAATAAAGTTTATTTAAGTACATTCCTGAGTGGTCATTACATCATGGTCCTTGGGGAGGGAGCAATGCAGTCAGACGAAAACATTATCCAAGGCTAATAGAGCCCAACCGTATTAATTAATCCAACCCCAGGTGGGACCTGAAATGGTTACCCATCTACCTGACCATTAATGGTCCTGCCTGGCACTGTTATAGAAATAGGGCATTATAACATCCAGCAGGGTGACAGGGTTTAGTGGCCACCCTGCACCAGCTACCTAGGAAATACATGGTGCAGCTTCCCAAACCAATATCCCGTGGGAGCATAGCAGTATCAAAGAGAGTCCATATTTGTTTTATAACAGTCCTGAGAGACTACACCTCCCAGAGATCCCTGCTACAACTTTCCCCAACACCTCCCACTTCCTTTGTGAGAGTAAAAGTGAAAGTTTGGCGCCTTTTCAGGAGTCTCTCTGCTTGCTTGAGCCTGGAGACTGGCTGACCTCTCTACCCTGAGCTCTCTCTTGGAGCCTTTTCCCCTTTCTATCTACCTTCTAGTTTTCCCTAGACTTTCCCTTTTCTAATTTAAATAAAATCTAACTATTCTAAACCCTAAGTTGTTCTCTGATCTTTTATTTGAGCCCCGAAGGGCTTTGGTAATTTCCCCCCTATCAGGGATGGGGACCCCTACCTTCCTTTCCCTTCCTCTACCTTCCTCTCTCCTTTCTCCTATCCATCCATTTTTCCTTCTACCTTTGTCCCTTTTCTCCCTTACACACCCTTCCTCAAATGTGTTTCTTGTAAACAACACATAGTAGGATTCTGGTTTTTAATATGCTCTATTTTCCACTTCCATTTAATAAGTGAGTTTGTTCCATTCACATTCTGTGCCATAATTACTTACTGAGTATTTCCCTCCATCATATTGTCCCATTTAAATTCTGCTCTATTCCCTTTCTCTCTGTTCCTTTTCATAAATATTTTGCTTTTTTTCCACCCCCGTATTTCCCCTTCCCTCCAATTACCTCCTTCTTCCCTTGTATTACTCCTCTCTACTTCTCTGTGAGTAAGATAGAATTCTATAACCCAATGAGCATACTTCCTTTATCCTCTCTGAGCCTTTTAGGATGAAAGTAAAGTTTAAGCATTGCCTGTCATCACTCTTATTCTCCCCTCTCTTCAAAGATTTTTCATGACTCTTTATGCTAGGTAATTTAATGCATTCCATCTCTCCATTCCCTTTTCTATCAGTGCAAACCTCTCTTTCAGCCATTGATAGATTTTTTTATACATATCATTCATATGCATACATATCATATCATACATACATATCATTCCATATCATCACTTTTACATGCACATTATATCATCATAATTAGCTTCCTTCTCCACCTTCTTTATGAATAAATTACTTCTATTTTCTCTATTACTAAGAGTAATTTTTGAGAATTACAGAAATCTTCTTTCCTCATAGACTTATAAAGATTTGGACCTTGATGAGTTCTTTAAGTTGTCTCTTTCTTATTTACCTTTTTGGGCTTCTCTTGTGTTTTGTGTTTTGACTTCAAATCTTTCTTTAGGTCTTTCTTATTCTTCAAGAATGCTTGGAAATCTTCTATCTTATTGAATGACCATTATTTTTCAAGAAAGAATGTAGTCAGTTTTGCTGGATAGGTGACTCTGCATTGTAAACTCATATCTTTTGCCTTCTTGAATATCATATTCCATGCCTTTTGATCCTTTAATTTAGAACCTGCTAGATCCTGTGTAATCCTGAGTATAGCTGGATGGTATTTGAATGGTTTCTTTCTGGCTGTTTGAAGTATTTTTTTCCTTCACTTGGTGGCTTATTAATTTAGCTATTATATTCCTGGAAGTTTATTTTTGAGGATTTCTTTCTGGAGGTGATCTGTGAATTCTTTCACTTTCAATTTTATTTTCTTCTTTGAGGATCTCTGGGCAGTTATTTTGGATAATATCTTGTAAAATGATATCCAAGGTTTCTTCTTGATCATGGCTTTCATGTAGTCCAATAATTCTCAAATTGTCTCTATTAGATCTATTTTCTAGGTCATTTTTTTCCCAATAAGATATTTCATGTTTTCCTGATTTTTTATTCCTTTGATTTTGCTTCATTGGTTCTTGATTTCTCATTAAATCATTAGTTTCAAAATTTTTAAGGCCTGGTTTTCCTCTGTCAGGTTTTGGTTCTCCTTTTTCAATTGGGGCATTTCTTCTTGTGTTACTTTCCTTTCTTCTTGCATCAGTTTCCTTTCTCCTTTGTTAAAAGGATTTTTTAAAATCTCTCTCTGTCTCCTCGAGACCAGAGAGCAAGATTTCTAAGTAGATAAGAACTGACAGGAGTCAGTGAGCCAGAGCTGATGATTCCATCACCTGGGAGACCTGAGGAGAGGAAGTAGAGGTTCCTCTGACTGGAAGTTATCAGGGAGAGTTGGTCAGAGAGGAGATAAGGAAGCAGCTGGGGGTTTTTTACTTCTGAGTTTTGACCTCTAGAGAGCAGGAGGTTTGTCTCTGAAGCAAGGAGCTACTGGCAGTTGAGCTCTATAGAAAACTGATTGAAGGAGTGAGTGAGTGGTGACTGTTTATTATTTAGGGAATTAGGTAGTTAGTGAATAATTTATAGATAGGGTAGAGTAGTGTAGGCCTGGTGTTCCAGGCAAAAGAACTTGTCCTGAGAAGACAGTTAGAGATAGTTTTAGGAAATTTTATGTAGTATTAGGAATTTTAGGTATATTTATAGGGTATAAGATTAATAATATCTCTTTCTTTCTGTACTTCTTTCTTAAAATAAACAAAGTTTCTGTTAAATTGCTCTCCTTACTTTGTTGAACTTCTTAATTTAACTCTTACATCTTATATCATTTTCATTTTTCTTTCCCATTTTCCCCCTGCCTCTCTTAATTGGTTTTTGAAGTCCTTTTTCAATTCTTCCAGAATCTATTTCCAATCCATATTTTTCCTTTGGACTTTGAGAGTTTTTTCTTTGCTTTCACCATCCCTTTATGTCTATGTCTTGCTTTTTGTCTCCATAAAAATTCTTTAGATTTAGGTGCTTCTTTTGTTTCCTCATTTTCACTATCTAATGATAGGTAGGCTTGGTGGGATGATGTGATAGTCTGAGGGTGGAGAACTCTAAAAACCCTCTCCCCCTGCTGATTAAATTTTCCCTTGTGATGTTGATAGCTTAAAAACTTCCCTCAGGCTTAGGTATAAGTTTTTGATCTCACTCTGATCTTGATCAAGTCAAGGGCTTATCAAATTCTAGCCTCATGCTTAGTCTCAAGTTTTTAGTTTCAATGTCTACTTGACTCAGTCAGGCACACCCTTAATTCTTCTGTCTTGGAGCTCTGCCCTGAGCTTTAGGCAATACGATTAGTACTTAGTACTTAATACTATCATCTACTCCAAAGTGTGAATTAAGTCCTTTCCCAAGCCCAGACTAGAATTCCCTGATCTGAGGCTCCAGACTTTTTTTTTTATTTTGCCCAACTATATGTCAATAAATCAGTCAATCTAAGGATATAGACACATATTTACAAATATCCACTCCCCAGATTAACAAAATAGAAGATAGAATACTTAACCTCATCACATAAAAAAATAATGAACAAATCTTCAAAGATTTCCCTAAGTAAAAGTACACAGGGTCAGATGGATTTACAAGTGATTCTAACAATAACAACAAAAAAGATAACTCCCATATGATATAAAGTATTTGAAAAAATAGAAGATGGAATTCTTCCTAATTCCTGTGGTGCCAGAAATAGGGTACTGATACAAAAAGCAGAAAGACTTAAAATTCAAGAACAAAAAGAAGAAAAGGAAATTCTAATTTAAATAATAGTAGAAAATATGCAATACTTAGGAGTATGCTTACCAAAACAACCCTATTAACTATATGAAAACAATTACAAAACATTTTTCACACAAATAAAGTCAGACCTAGATATAAGAAAAATACTAATTGCTCATTAAGCTCATAAGCTAACTTAACAAAAATGACAATTGTATCTAAGTTCATTTACTTATTCAATGTTATACCAATGAAACTACTCAAATTATTTCCTAAAATTTGATAAAAATTAAAAAAAATCATCTGGACAAGTAAAAGATCAAGAATATAAAGGAAATTAATGGAAAAATATGAAAGAAAGCTTTTTATCCATACCAGAACTCAAACTATATTATAAAATATTAGTCATCAAAAAAAAATCTAATACTGGCTAAGAAGTACAGTTGTAGATCAATGGAATAGTTTCAGAAATCAATATACAGTTGTTAATGACCATAGTAATGTAGAGTTTAATAAAACCAAAGACATAAGCTAATTGGGGAACTACTCAGTATTTGACAAAACTTATGAAACCTGGAAAATCACATGACTAAAAATATAACAACATCTTATACCACAGACCAAGAAAAAACATATTAGATAATTGATCTGGAAATAAAAAAGAATAACATAAACAAATTAGGGGAGCATAAAAAAGTTTGCCTTTCAGACTCATGGATAAGAGAAGAATTTATGACCAAATGAGATGTAGAGAACATTATGAAACATGAAATGGATAATTTTGATTACATTAAATTTAAAAGAAGTTTCTTTATAAACAAACTAATATAACCAAGATTAGAAGGAATATAACAAAATGGTGGGATTATATTGCAAGAATCTCTGCCAAATATCTAATTTCTCAAATATATAGAGAATTCTAAATTTGATTACAAAGCATTACCCAATTGGTAAATAGCTAATTTAAAAGAGCAGGAACTTCTCAGATGAAAAACTTAAAACTGTCTATAGTCAAATGGATAAATGTTCCAAATCACAATTGGAAAATTTAAAATTAAAACAACTCATATCTATCAGAGTAGCTAATATGATCAAAAAGGAAAAAAAAGATAATTGTTGGAAGTAATGTGAGAAAACTGGAAACATGCACTGCTGGTGGGACTGTGAACTAACACAACCATTCTGGAGAAAAATTAGGAGCCAAGTTAAAAGGACCATAAAACTAGGCATACCCTTTGACACAGAATACCAATATGGGGTCTCTACTCCAAAGAGATCACAGATAAGGGACATACTTGTACAAAATGTGTTTAGCAACTCTTTTTTGTAGTAGCAAGGAAGTGGAAACTGATAGGGTGTATATTATTTGGGAAATGCCTGAAGAAGCTGTGTAATATGGCTATAAAGGAAAACTATTGTGCCTTAAGAAATGATGAACAGGATGAATTCTGAAAAACATGGTACAACTTACCAAAACTTGTGCAAATTGAAGTGAGTAGAACCAGGAAAACAGTGTATACAGAATGAGAAAAATTGTATGATAATCTACTGTGAAAGATTAAACTATTATCACAAAACAAGTTTCTAAAACAACCCCAATGGACTAATGTTAAAAAATAAAACACTCCATCCTCAGCTAGAGAAGGAACTGTTGGAATCTGATTACAGATCAAAATGTATCATCTTTCACTTTATTTCCTTCATGAATTTTTTATTATATATGAGATATGTGTCTTCAGTCAAGAAATGGAGAATATAAAAATATTTATTATAAGAAAGCACTGATATCTATCAATTGATTTGAAGTCTTGAGTGGAGAAGGGAAGGAGAAAATCTGAATCTCAAGATGTCAGAAAACAATTGTCAAAAATTATATCTATCTGCTGTTGACAAAAGTAAAAATCTGATTTTCCATTGTACCTGTGGCTTATCAGAGATTACAAGATAAGATAAGCAAGAACAAGACCCCAAAGCTTGTGGGTTTGAGAGACGACCAGAAAAAAAGTGCACTCTCTGCTTCCCAGTGATCTTTCCCATTGATCCCTCCATTGGTCTTTGGCTTACAGTCCATGGCACTCTCACAACAGGACTTCTGCCATGCCCCACTGATGCCAGGGACATGTGACTGTTTCCTAGTATTTAGAGTCACTAGGATGCGTGGGATGGTGATCTCCTAAATATTTGCCTCAAAGATATATTATTTTAGATGGAGCTTGAATTAAGTTTGCTTATTGAAATACATATTTTCCTACTAACTTCAGTAATTTGTTGTGAATATGAAATAATACTATTATTCAAATTGTCTTTTCATTACATGTGAAATTCTTTCTTCTGGCTGCACAGAAAAATAATACTTCTTATTGAATTTATTAAATGTAATTGTGTCATGTGCATTAGTGCTTGAAGCCTGGCTTTGTACTATTGTTATTGCTATTATTTTTGAGCGAATAGGTAATTATCATTAAAATCCATTTACTTGCATGAAGGTAACCTCAGCTGTGCTTTCTGTGTAACATATATATTATAAATTTAGTATCTTCAATAGTAATGCTTAATAAATTCTATTAACAATGTCATTGAGTAAAGTATAGGAAAAAGAAGTAATTGGGTTTGGAAATGGTTTTCCTTTCAAATTATATTTTCTATTTACCATTCTCACCATTGACAGATGTATTATACCTTTCACTTACTTGTAAAGACATTTTGTTCCTTGAAACATTATAGGAATATTGGTCCACATTTCTCAAAGACCATAGGTTGACTGATTCATGTTTATTATTTTCTCTAAAAGGGCATCTGACATTCACACAGCAGAAACCACAAGGGGAAAATATGATTTTCTTGTCATAATAATACAATAAATAAAAAGTTATTCACTCCATAATGGATAAGAACTGTTGGAGTACACAATCCATAAATCCTAGGAAAATAATTTGTGTTCCTTTATAGTCATTCTGAAGCAACTATTTTGTTCTATGTTTTGGGTTTATTAGTAAATATATATTAGTAGCACAATTAATACTAAGGCATGTCCTTTATATTTCTTCTTTTTCAAAATTGGGATACCTGCACACATATTACTCTCCCTCACCCTTCCACACAACAAAATGAATGTAAGTAGGAAGTAAGCATTTAATTGGAAAATTACAATAAATTTGTCAGTTCAATGACCTGTTGAGAAATATATCAGAATTTTATTACTTTCAGTACGTTTAACCATTGAAATTCCAACCTCAATGAAAAATCTAATGAAAATCAAAAAATACTTAAGTTGCTCAGATTGCCACAGCTAAACTAAATTAAGTATGGAGGGCAGATTTTCAGGATTTGAAGAGCCAAGAAACTGTCAGAAACATAAAAAACCTGGGACCTATATGAAAATATTGAGATATTTTTACAGAATTCAATCTTTCCTTCAAAACCATATTTCTTTTTTTTTTTTTTAAACCCTTATACTTCGGTGTATTGTCTCATAGGTGGAAGATTGGTAAGGGTGGGCAATGGGGGTCAAGTGTCTTGCCCAGGGTCACACAGCTGGGAAGTGACTGAGGCCGGGTTTGAACCTAGGACCTCCTGTTTCTAGGCCTGACTCTCACTCCACTGAGCTACCCAGCTGCCCCAAGACCATATTTCTTAAAGAAAGTTCCAGATAGTTCCTCAGTGACTAAATTGGTTAATACTAAGATAACAGTTCATTGATCAAATTTGACACTCAAGAGAAACAAAAACAGGTAAACAGAACACAATTCAAGTGAATCAGTAGGTTAAACTAATCATACTCCTGCATAAGAGAGTGATAACTATGATTTAAGATTTCTATGCTATAATATACCTGAAGTAACTTAATATATTTAAGGTAGTCAAGGGAAACAATGATTTTCAAATTATTACATTACTTGCATGGGAAAATGATCACTATAATACTTAAGATATTTATGATAGAAGAGGCATTTGAAATACTTAAGATAATCTAAGGTAATCAAGTGGAACAATGTGATCAAGCTGATTATATTAATAGAAAGGTGATAATTTAGATGCTTAAGATATTCGTGATTCTTAGAGTATACGGGATACTTGAAGTATTTAGGTACTGAAGATACTTAAAAGTTTTATCACTAGTGCAAAGAATAGGAGCATATATGGAGAGAAAAGAGATAGTTTAATGTGATGGGATGATATCCAAAAATCATCAAAGGATAAAAGAGGAATATATAGGGAAAACATAAAAAGAAAAAGTCAAGAGTAAATTATCTACATAAAGAAGCATATAAAAATTAATACAGTGGAATGGGAATGTGGAGGGCATATTGGTACAAAGTGGGAAAAATAGTTAGACTCAGATATAGAATTCTATCTTATCCATGAAAGAAGTAAGAAGGGGAGGGGGAACAAAAAAAGGAGGGGGAACTCAAGAATATCGATAGAAACAAAAACATTTTTGAACAGGGAAAGACTGAAAGAAGAAAAAGAGAAGGATAAAGGGAGGGGAAATAAGATGAAGAGAACACAGAAATGGTTATCATAACTCTGAATGTGAATGGGATAAAGTCACCCATAAAATGGAAGAGAATAGCAGAGTAGATTAAAAGCAAGACTTCCATAATATGCTATCTACAAAATAAAAAAACAAACAAACCCAACTCATTTAAAGCAGAGAGACATGCACAGAGTAAAGATAAAATACTAGAATTAATCTACTATGATTCAGCTAAAGTTTAAAAGACAAGAGTAGTAATTATGTTCTCAGACAAAGCAAAAGTGAAAATTGACCTAATAAAATGAGTTAAGGAAGAAAAGCAAATATTGATAAAAGAAATCATAGATGATGAAATAATATAAATATTAAATATGCATATACAACAAATAGCATGGTATCCACATTCCTAAAGAAGAAACTACATGATGAATTACAAGAGTAAAGGGATAATAAAACTGTATTAGTAGAAGATGTTATTCTTCCCATCTCAGAATTAGATGAATTAAACCAAAACATAAGCAAGAAAGAAATTAAGGAAGTGAATATGATTTTAGAAAAGTTGGACCTCAATAGATCTCAAGTGAAATCCAAATTGACAAAGAAGAAAATATACCTTTTTCTCAGCACTACATGATATGTTCACAAAAAAAAAAAAAACAAACTGATCACATAATAAAAATAAAAGCCTCACAAACAAATGGAGAAAAGCAGAAATAATAAATAAATGTTATTCCTATCATAATGCTATAAAATTATATGGAACAAAAGACTTCAGAAAAAAATACTAAAATTTAATTGGAGTATAAATAACCTTATATTAAAATGATTGAATCAAAGAACAAAGCATAGAGACAACTAAAATGTTATTAAAGACAATGAAAGGAAGGAGAAAACATGATAAAAATTTTTTTGGATGGAGCCAAGAGTATTTAGGGGACAATTTAAATTTCTGAATACCTATATCAAAACAGAAGAAGAGCAGGTATATGAATTAAATATGCAACTAAAACCAACCTAGAAATAGAAAACACAAAATGTTCCAATTAAGCATCAATTTATAAATATTAAAAATTTAAGGAGACATTAACAAAATTAGAAATCATCAAACTATTAAACTAATAAAAACAGAATTGGTTTTGTGAAAAAAATCAATATAGAAACTGTTGATTAACTTGATCAAAAACAGAAAATCAAATTACCAATACTAAAAATGAAAAGACAAGATTACAATCAATGAAGAAGAAATAAAAGTAATTATTAAAAATTATTTTGCCGTCTCGGAAAAAGAAATTGAACAAGCTATTGAGGAAATTCCTAAGAAAAAATCACCAAGGCCAGAAGGATTCACAAATGAATTTCATCAAACTTTAAAAAAAAACTAATACCAATAATATACAAATTATTTGACAAAATAAGCAAAGAAGGATTCTTCTCTAATTCTTTTTATGGCACAAATATGTTATTGATCACAGAGCCAGGGAGACCAAAAAGAGAGAAAGAAAAATACAAACCAATCTCCTTTATAAACATAGATGCAAAAATCTTAAAATACTAACTAAAAGACTATAGCAAGTTATCAAAAGGATTAATCACTATGAACAGATGGGATTTATACCACCTTTAACATTTTTTCATTATTTTATTATTATTTATTTATATTATTATTTTTCATTAATTCACTTAATATTCTTGATCTTTCGTTCTTCCAAATGAACTTTGTTATGATTTTTTTTCTAATTTGGTAAAAAAAGTTTCTTAGTAGTTTGATTGGTATGGCACTAAGTAAGTAAATTAATTTGGGAAGGATTTTCATTTTTATCATAGTAGCTAATCCTACCCATGAGCAATTAATGTTTTTCCAATTATTTAGATCTAGTTTTAATTCTGTGGAAAGTGTTTTGTAGTTGTGTTTACATAATTCCTGTGCTTGTCTTGGCAGATAGATTCATAAATATTTTATATTGTGTAATGCAAGGTGGGTAACAGAAACTTTTTGTTAGTGTGAATGTCTGTTCTTTCTCTGATATACAGTATAAGGGAAATTATGAGATTGGTCCTAAATTAATTTCGTTTAATTTAAGGTAGTAGGAGAAAAAGATGGAGAATAGGAGAGGTATACTTTCCGCACTGCTCCATTTAGCTTGCTATTCTGTGGCCACCATTAGAGCCCCCTCGCCATGCTCATTGGGAAGTAGAGCCAGCAACAAAACTATAAGAAAACACATTGGTTTTCCTCTCTTGCCTCAGTTTATCTTTTCTCTGCCCACTAACTCTCACAAATTTCATCTCAGGAGGCAATCATAGCTTTCTACTTTGACTGGGAGGCCTAGGGTGGTAGTCTAGCAAGCAATGCAGGAGACATCAACTTACCCCCTTCTTGTGATTTTGAGACAATTGTTGCCTTTTTTCCTGCTACCATTCTATCCTCACTCAATGGTTTCCATCACACAATCCTCACCTCTGAGTCAAGTTCAGGCTCATGCCAGGTTTGCTGCCCCAGAAAGGGGGTCGGTAAATTTCCTTCATATAATAAAAAGACTGGAGCTGCATGTGAACATCCTTCCACATAGCTTGTGTTCTTAAGGTTCCTCACCAGTGTGGCTTCTCTCATGCTTAGCAAGACTAGCATTCTGACTAAATGTCTTTCCACACTGTTTGCATTCATAAGAGTTCTCCCCAGTGTGGATTCTCTGATGTACAGCAAGATGGGAGCTACAATTGAATTTCTTTCCACATTGCTTGCATTCATAAGGTTTCTCCCTTTTGCGTTCTCTTATGGTAAGCAAGACTAGAGTTATTTTCGAATGTCTTTCTATAATGCTCACATTCATAAGGTTTCTCCCCAGTATGGATTCTCTGATGTACAGTAAGACTGAAGTTTCGGCTGAATGTCTTTCCACATTGCTTACATTTATAAAGTTTCTCCCCAGAGTGGATTCTCTGATGTACAGCAAGTATGGAGCTCTGTCTGAAAATCTGGTGAGGGGATATTAGGAGATTATAAGGCGATTGGAGGAGGAATGAAGGTAAGGGAAGGTATAGAGGAGATAAGATAAATGGGGTATTAGGAGAGGGCAGCTCAAACAGGTTTATTCCCAGAGGCTTGAGACAGAGGATACAGGGAGGAAATTAGGGTCAGTAAGAAATGTTTAGGTTTTGCTGGAGGGTTTTTCTTGTTAGTTTCTAAAGTTTCTTGAGGGATGAGTCAAGAGGGCCCCTCCCTGCCAGTCAATCTGATGGCTGGAGGAAGTCTTGAGGTAGGTATTTCCTGCCAAGATGGATGCCTCCAGTTCTTTCAAGAAATAAAAGAAAAATGATTCCTTCCCCTTGAGCCCTTGTCTTAATTTTTGACACAATGATTCACCAAAGGGTTTGAATAGGTAACAAGGGGATTTATTAATACCAGGGTCAGTCAGAAGGGGAGAGGGGTTCAGGGTTTTCTAATTGCTGCTAGGGAGAGGGGTGAGGGTGGGGGACAGAGAAAGTCTGGCTCTCCCAGTCAGGAAGATTTGACTGCCTTATAAGTAAAGTCTTTATCAAATCATTAAAACTAGGGGTAACTTATTTGAGGATACTCTACTAACCTATAGAAACTAAACCCACAATGTCTAATCACCAAGCCCTCCCTTCCACCCAGGACCCAAAGGAAATTCAGTGAAGGGGAGGGATGGAGATGGGAGATCAGGGAGAGGTCCAGAGAAATGAGATAGGTCCAAATTTCCACAAAACAAAATAAGCATAGGCCAAGGCCAAAGCAATTAGGCCAAAGCCAACAGGTTAAGCCAAAGCAAAAGCCTCCAGCTACAGCAAAAGACAGAAGGCAAAAGCCTTGTCAGTTGAAACTTCACCTCTATTTATAGCTTTAAGTTTTAACTGACTTTCTGAAGATTCTAAGATGTTTAACTGACTTTTTGTGACCATTAGATATTACAGAAGCAAAAAGTTTCTGTTATCCACCTTGCATTACAGATTGTCTAGGGTGATTTTAAATGGAATTTCTATAACTAACTCTTATAGCTGAGTTCTGTTAGAAATATATAGAAATGATGATGATTTCTGTGTGTATATTTTGTATCTTGCAACTTTGTTAAAGTTGTTGATTATTTCCACTAGCCTTTAGTTGATTCTCTAGGATTCTTTAGGAAGACCATCATATCATCTGCAAGGAGTGATAGCTTGGTCTCCTCATTGCTTACTTTAATCCCTTCAATTCCTTTTTCTTCTCTAATTGCTACTGCTGGCATTTCTAGTACAATGTTAAATAATAGAGGTGATAATGGGCATCCTTGTTTTACTCCTGATCTTATTGGGAAGGCTTCTAATTTATCTCCATTGCGGATGATGCTTGCTGATGGTTTAAAATATATACTGTTTATTATTTTTAAGAAAGGCCCTTCTATTTCTATATTTTCTAGTGTTTTAATAGGAATGAGTGTTGGATTTTTTCAAAGACTTTTTATGCAGCTATTGGATTAATCATGGGATTTCTGTTAGTTTGGTTGTTGATTATGTAGATAGTTTTCCTAATATTGAACCATCCTTGCATTTCTGCTATAAATTGCACCTAACATAGTGAATAATCCTTGTGAACACTTACTGGAATCCTTTTCCTAGTATTCTATTTAATATTTTTGCATCTATATTGAATAAGGAGATTGGTTTGTAGTTTTATTTCTCTGTTTTTAGTCTGCTTGGCTTTGGAATCAGTACCATATTTCTGTCATGAAAGGAATTTGATAAAACTCCTTTGCTTATTTGATCTGGCTGTCAATTTGGAACTATGTCCAAAAGGCTTTAAAAGATTGTTTGCCCTTTGATCTAGCCATACCACTTCTGGGTTTTTACACCAAAATGATAATAAGTAATAAGACTTGTACAAAAATATTTATAGCCATGCTCTTTGTGGTGGCAAAAATTGGAAAATCAGAAGATGGTGATTGGGGAATGGCTGAACAAATATTGGTATCTGTTGTTGATGGAATGCTACTGTGCTAAAAGAAATAATGAACTGGAGGAATTCCATGTAAACTAAAAATAATATTAGGAAAAACATTCATAGAATTGACCATTTTAATAAACCAACAGAAATTATACTATTATCTCAAAAAATGCAGAAAAAGCTTTTTACAAAATACAATGCCCATTCCTATTGAAAACAATAGAAAGCATAGGAATAGACAGTACATTCTAAAAATAATAACCATTATATATTTAAAAGCATCAGCATGTATCATCTGCAATGAGGAAAAAGTTAGAAGCCTTCTGAATAAAATCAGAAGGGAATCAAGGATTCTCATTATCACCTTTATTATTTAACATTATACTAGAAACACTAGCACTAGCAATTAGAAAAGAAAAAGAAATTGAAGGGATTAAAGTAGGAAATGAGACTAAATGCTCATCTTTGCAGATGATATGATGGTCTATTGAAAGAATTCTAGAGAATTAACTAAAAAGCAAGTGGAAATAACAAATTTAGCAATGTTGTAGGATACAAAATAAACTCATTTAAATCACCACCATTTCTATGTATTTCCAACACAACTTGGCACCAAGAGTTAGAAAGAGAAATCCTATTTAAAACCATACTAGACAATATAAAATATTTAGGAATCTATCTGCCAAGACAAACACAGGAATTATATGAACACAACTTTAAAGCACTTTCCACACAATTAAAACTAGATTTTAGTAACTTGAAAAACATTAATTGCTCATGGGTAGGACAAGCTAAAATAATAAAAATGAGAATCCTACTGAAATTAATCTACTTATTCTGCAGTATACCTATGAAAGTACCAAAAACTTTTTTTCATGGAATTGGAAAAAATATAACAAAGTTCATCTAGAAGAATAAGAGACCAAGAATATCAAGGGAAATCATGAAAAAAAAATGTGAAGAATGGGTGCCTAGCAGTACCAGATCTTAAACTGTGCTATAAAGCAATGGTCATCAAAACAAAATGGTACTGGCTAAGTGACAGAAGGGTGGATCAATAGAATAGACTAGGGATAGATAAATGACCTCACTAAGTTAATGTTTGATAACTCCAAAGATCCCAACTTTTGGGACAAGAACTCACTATTTGAAAAAAACTCCTGGGAAAATTTCAAAATGTTATGGGAAAAATTAGGTTTAGATCAACATCTCATACCCTATACCAAGATAAATTCAAAATGGGAAAATGACTTAAATATAAAGAGTGAAATCATAAATAAATTAGTTGGACACAGAATAGTATGCCTATAAGATCTATGGGAAAGGAAGTAATTTAAGACCAAGCAAGATATAGAGAATATTGAAAAGTGTAAAATGAATGACTTTGATTATATCAAAATAAAAAGGTTTTGTACAAACAAAACCAATGCAACCAAAATTAGAAGGAAAGTAGCAAACTGGGAGAACATTTTTATAACAAAACTCTCAGACAAAGGTTTATTTTCCCAAATATATAGGGAATTAAGTCAAATTTAGAAAAGAAATCAAGCTATTCCCCAATAAACAAATGACCAACGGATATGAACAGGCTGTTTTCACATGATGAAATCAAAACTACCAATAAGCACATGAAAAAGTGTTCTAAATTCATCCTGATTAAAGTAATGCAAATTAAAACAACTCTTAGGTTTTACTTTATACCTAGCAGACTGTTCAATATGGCAGCAAAGGAAAGTGGTACTTCTTCAGTACTAAGAATAATTGCTTTTTTTTAAAACCCTTGTACTTTGATGTATTGTCTCATAGGTGGAAGATTGGTAAGGGTGGGCAATGGGGGTCAAGTGACTTGCCCAGGGTCACACAGCTGGGAAGTGGCTGAGGCCGGGTTTGAACCTAGGACCTCCTGTCTCTAGGCCTGATTCTCACTCCACTGAGCTACCCAGCTGCCCCATAATTGCTTTTTAAAATGGAGTCTTCAAACTAAAATAATAGTGGAATTTTCACTAACACTAAAATGTCGTGTAGTTATAAGTAATCAATTCTAATTATAACTTATGTTGCCCTTTAAAATTATGCTTAACTTAATAGGATATTTTCCTTAAGTGATGAATGGCTTATCTGTTCTTCTTAGTGATTTGAATTTCATTTTTTCTTGCCTTTATCACTGATAATGAATGATATTATAAAAATTTTAAAGTGTCTTAGCATTTGATTTGTTTCTTAGTTCCTCTTCTCTTTTCCCTCTATGTTACTTCAGTTGCTAAAGTTATCAGTTCCATAGATTTAATAATCATATGTATACTAATGATCCTCAGATCTTTTTTTTATCTAGTCCTAATCTTTTAGCTGACATTCAGATTCACATCTCCAGTTGCTTTTTAGCCATCTTGAATTGAATGTTCAGTTGATGTCTTAAACTCAAGATATCCAAAAATGAACTCATTAACTCTTCTTTCTTCCAAATGTCACTATTACTGTCAAGGGCACTAGCATCCACCCATTCCCTCAGGCTTTCAATCTAGGTTTCCTCCTGGATTCCTCACTAAATCTCACTTCTTCATATCCAATCTACTGCCGAGGTCTATTGATTGCATATTTGCAGGATAAATATTCTCCCTTATCTGATATTGTGACTACCTTTATGCAAACCCTTGTCACTTTATTCCTGGGCTTTTACTTAGTTCTTAAAGCTTCCTTATTGGTCATTCTGCCATAAATCCTTCCCTTATCCAGTCCAACCACCATTCAAATACCAAAGTGATTTTATTAAAGTGTAAGTCAAACAATGTTACCCACATACTCAATAAATTCTAGTGCCTCCCTATTACCACAAGAAACAAATAAAATACAAGAAATTTAGTCTTGTTGGGGATCATGAAAACCATGATGCAAAATCTTCATTTGGCTTAGGAGAAAACTGAATCCTTGAAAGGTTAAGTAAATTTTAGAGGGTGATGTGTTGATTGGAAATTCTAGAACCTGAACTCTTTCTTCTGACTACCAATCTAATTCTTTTCACTAAACTCTATAGAAAGTATGTAACAACATAAGATTTCTAATTAAAAATTATTTTCACTGATTGATCCAACACAATTGCTCAAAGGTCACATGATATTTTAAAAAGCATTAATCAATGACTCAGGAGAAAATTTTCTAAAAATTCAAGTTAAGTAGCATTAATTCTTTCATCTGTAGAATGTGTCTGAATTGACTAGGATAAATTTTTGCACCCATTCTGTCCCTATTCAAAGATACAATTGGTTTGTTTTTTTTTAGCAACTCAAGGAAATAGCTTGTTTCCAAGTCTTTTTACACAGGAAAAATTGTTATAATTCTAAAACATCACAATCCTAAAATATTGTCTTCTTACACCAATATATTTTTCTTTTGCTTATGTTGAAGACTTTATATCACTATCCAATTACTTTACAACATGACTATCAAAAATTTCTATATTTGACATCCTGGGCTGGGAAAAAATTCAACATATAAAAGATCATAAAAACTGTCAATGCTTGATAGAAGAAATTGGACCCCAGCCCAGTTAGTTACTCTCTGCTCTTTCTTGACATTAATGAGTTTCCAATTAGTTTTAACTGTTATTTTTTTGCCTAGTGTTTAAAGAGACTGAAACATCATCTGTATTTTCTGTCACTTGGGTGGCCCTTGCCCAATCCTACCCAACAATAGAAAAGAAAGGTTTGTGTAGTGCCAAAATAATCACTTGAATATATGCCTCATTGTATTGTGTTTAATTATTCATTCATGTTGAAAGATTTGGTTTGTTGATATATCTAATTCAGATCCCTCTTCCCTAAGCCATTCACAACTAAGTAACAACAAGCTATTTTGAGGTGACTTTTTTTTAAGTGAGAGAAGAGTGTCAAGGGTGGAGGGTCAGTCTAGTATGTTTTAAATAATATTGCTATAGGAATAAAGGTACTTGAATTTGAGTTCTGCTTAATGGGCTGAGTAAGCTCAGAAACAACTCCTAGGATGTGCTTTTCTGATTCAGTTCCTTCATCTATAGAAAAAGAAAGTTCCTGTACATGAGTTCTAAAGTGTCTTCTACTTCTATGCTAATTAGACATCATGCTTTATTCTTATTATATGAACATATGATAAAACGGCTTTGCATAGAAGAGATCTTTCCCATCCCCAGTCCTTTCTACACAATGTTAACAATTGGGAATAGCAAGAATGTGTTTGAGGTCATATATAATAGTATTTAAACTAACAAAGCAATTGAGGGCATGCTCATCAGAGAGGCTTCTTTGTACTAATTTGCAGTAATTACTGTTCTGACCACTATAACACACATGTACAAACAGATATGCTTCAAAGGTAGAAGGATGGATAAATATTCATTTATTCCTTATTTAGTGAAATACTTGGCTAAATATAAGAAAATTATGAATTCTTTCTAGAAGTGTGTATGGCTTCCTAGATATAAAGGTGAAAATAGAGAAGTATGTTATTGAGAAGAGAGAGTTGGAGGATCATTATTCAACTCCAGACACTTCCTGCCCTAATTTTGAAGTAGTCACATTTTTCTCAATCTAGGTGTGATTGAAATTGTCCTGAAGGTAAATTAGCACTGCATATGAAGTTGAATATTAAGTATACTCTGTTGCTATTGCTTAGGGCTCCTTGGTCATTTACCTTTTGTTAAGTACTCCAATTTAGTTAAGTCTTGCACCATTTAGGTAAATTAAAAATGTATTTTTGGGCTTTAAAGCAGCAAATTAAAGCAATGTTATATATTCATAGTTAATCAAATAAATAATCTTATTCTTTCTTCTTCTCCTCTACCTCCTCCTTCTTGTTATTCTAGTCCTTGTTCTTGCTCTTGTTCCTATTCCTTAAGGTTTAAAAAAATTCCAGATTATGACAGTACCATTATTAATAATCATTTTTGAAATTTTGCTACCTATGTTCTCTCTTATGTTCCCATGCTTATCATGTAATGATAGAAGACATATCACTTATAGTAGAGAAAAATTCATAGAGGAAATAAAGTAAAGAATAGCAATCTTCAATATGCATTCAGATTGTATCAGATCCTTCTATAATAGGGGACAGATTTTTTCATTATGGGTTCTTTGATTTAAAATAATTCACTTGGAAATTATTTGATTTTTAAACAAACATGATTTTATGTTAAAAATACATATTGATGTGTATTCTAAATAAATTAATGAAAATAATATTTAATCAAGTATGGTTTGATTTCAAAATGTTAAAAGAAAAGAAAATATGTAGAAAGATATGTTTTTTTCTTGCTCTAATTTTATTATTATAATTGAGAATAACTGGAAACCAATCAGAAGTCTTTTCATGTGTGCAATTAATATGAAACCACACATAAATCTATAATATCATTAAATTTAAAATGTGTACACATTTATTGCTATGACTTGTAGGTATACGTGCATTTATGTAAATCTATAGATAATATCCATACAAACTAATTTCATATTTCATACTCTTCCTTAAATGTTTAATTATGATGAACTTATTTTTGAACTCAAAGGGTAACAAAATGTTTCTAGTATAAGAAGGGCATCTTATACCCTTATACTTCAACCAATGGAAGTAACTATATTTAGAGGCAGCTAAGTAATGTGGTGAATAGTCTTTGTATTGAAGCCAGGAAAACTTGAATTAAAATCCAATGTCAGATAATTACTCACTGTGTGACCTTGGGTAATCACTTAATCTCTATTTGTTTCAATTGCCTCAACTGTAAAATGGGATTATATTAGCAAGTACCTTTAAAAGTTATTGTGAGAAATGTAATGGGGAGATTAAACATTAGCACCCAGGTGCCAGGTTGACTAAAGATCTAAGAGTTCTATAATGGAATGAAGCCGGGATTTTGAAAAGGTGGAGGAGTTTGACCAAGCTGGAGAAAAGGAGGTGTTGTGGCTGTGTGGTCCAATTTTTGCCAAATACTCAAGGAGCTGTCAGTGTGGGATACCACTGAGAAGAATATTCTTCTAGGAAACATCATGGTATAGGTTGAGGAAAGGATTGGGTTATCTGTTGGTGGACAGCAGATCAATCTTCCTTACTCCCTGGAGTCTGCTTTGGAGTAACTGGCTGCTTTTGAACTTGTCCTGTAACATCTTTGACCATCTTGGAGCATCTCTGAACCTGTACTGTGAGGACCCCTCTTCAGCCCCTCCTAGTTTAGTTAGAGACCAACTCAGTTAGAAATCTAGTTAGTTCAACTATTAGGCTAATTCTTTAGAATAGAAATATCACTCTCCCTACTTCTCTCAGTTATTACAAATGAACCCAGTTTGTTAGCACTTCTTGTCTCTTCTTAGTTTTAAGAACCCACATCATTGGTTTTCCCTGGTTGGCAGGCTGGCAGTTGCTGACCAACTGCCATTCCCAAACCTCACATCCCTATTTTGTTTACCTGTGTTCCTCTATCTGTTTTTCCCTTGTGAGGTATGAGGGTGTCCCAGTCTTATTATTATTCCTCATTCCTAATATTAACTTTTTCAGAAGTAAATGTGATATTTAAGTACCTAACATGGTGCCTGTCATATGCTAAGTGAAATATTAAAATTAGTTATTAATATTCACAATAGTATACTCTGACCCAGATACTTTAATAAGGTAAGGAAATATTTTAATTAAAGCATTATATATATATATGTATGTATATATATATATATATATATACATTTATATATATACATAACCAGTTCCTTCACACCACTTTTTTTTAAACCCTTAACTTCTGTGTATTGGCTCCTAGGTGGAAGAGGGGTAAGGGTGGGCAATGGGGGTCAAGTGACTTGCCCAGGGTCACATAGCTGAGAAGTGTCTGAGGCTGGCTTTGAACCTAGTACCTCCTGTCTCTGGACCTGACTCTCAATCCACTGAGCTACTCAGCTGCCTCCTTCACACCACTTCTGAAATAAACCAAACTAGTTGTGCATTAAATTAGATGTGAACAAACTAGTCAAACTAGTTGGGAAGTGCTAGGACTCACTGAATGAAATAAGATGAAGACACATATTAATTGAAAATGTTAGGCATATTTCTAGCCTTATATATCAGCAAAGAGATTCTAGGAGAAAATTTTCAGCAATTAGCTAACTTGTGAAATTTCTTTAAGGATCCAGATTTTTATACCTCTAAACAGAGGATATAAAGCAATAGTGAAAGTGAACCCAGAAGAGGCATAATATTACGTTTTCTCTATCCCATGATTAATTATGCCTCTAGAGAAAATAAATTGGAAAGAAATAATGTATCTAAATAATAGCAGAGAGGGGAAAAACTAGATATGATGAGCTAAAATATCTTCTGAGAGTGATCTCTTTAGTGTGAAAATAAATGTGGGTTTAGGATGCTAAGAGGGTTACTACTCTTAGGACTCAGAAGAGATCTTTGGACACTGCAGGAAAACTTCATGAAGTGTACAGTAAAGAACCAAAGGACTTCCACACAACCAGGATCTGGACTGCAATTTTACCATATTTATTTTCTAAGCTAGCATTCACTTTTCCTTATTCTCTCTCTCTCTCTCTCTCTCTCTCTCTCTCTCTCTCTCTATATATATATATATATATATATATATATATATATATATATATATATATATATATATATATATATATATATATATACTTGTGGAAGAGTATCTCTTAGACTTTTTTTTTGGAGGAAAGTGTTTTTTTTAAACAACTGTTTTTTAATATTAAACCTCAAATATACTTTTTAAAAAGCTAATTAACTCCAGCTGGCTAATTGACAATGAGTTGAGTACTAAAATGAACCATGAACTACTGGACCAGAAATCAATAATGGAAACATAGGTTTACCCCAAGCCTATAATCCTAAGAGGAGAATTAGTCAGTCATATTCTAGGGAAGCACAATACCAAAATTAATGGGATATGGAAGAAATTATGGAAAGGCTATTATTCTATAAAAGTCTGATATTCTGACAATAAGAATCATTGAATTTGAGCAATGGAAACAAAGTGATCTGATGTAACCTCATTTTTATAAGAAGAAACTCTTCTTATTGGTAGAGATATGACATATCCTCAAAGAGATGGGAGTACTAGATCAACTTATTTCTTTAGGAAACTATATACCAGTCAAGTAGCAACAGTTTGAAATGTACATTGAACTGTTTGGCTAAAGAATGGAAAAGGAAGTCAGCAAGCCTGTATATTATCACCTTATTTATTTAATCTACATGTGGTTACATCATGTGAAATTCTAAGTTGGGTGAATCAAGTCATAATGAAGGTTACTGGGAGAAATATCAAAAATTTCAAATATGTAAACAATACCACTGTGGTGACATAAAGTAAAGAAGAATTAATAAACTTCTTGATGAGTATGAAAATGAAGAATAAAAAATGACTAGAAGCCTACTATCAAACAAGCTAATATCATTACAACTGGTGCCATCACTTCCTGGCAAATTAAGGGAGAATATAAAGAATCAGAATTAGATTTTTTTGACTTAGTCTCAAAGATCACTTCAGATGGTAGTTGTAGCCATGGAATTAAAAGATGCTTAATCTTTGGAAGAAAAAGACATCACACTGCTGACAAAGGTTCATATAGTCAAAACTAAAGTTTTTTTTCAGTAGCATTGTGTATCTATGAGAGTTGATCTATGGGGAAATATCAGCATGGAATTAATACTTTCAAAATGTGCTGCTACAGAAGATTTTTGAGATTCCTTTGGAGGGTAAGGGAAACAAATCAGTCACTACTTAAAATAAAATAATTCAGAACTAATATAATATTACCTGCTTTCTTGGGGAAACTAAGTATGGGAGGGAAGGAGAGAACACATTTTGCAAAATATTACATAACAAATATTTAAAATTGTATCAACATATAATCTGAAAAAAAGAAAAATTAAAAAATAATTCAGGGGGCAGCTGGGTAGCTCAGTGGAGTGAGAGTCAGGCCTAGAGACAGGAAGTCCTAGGTTCAAACTCGGCCTCAGTGTGACCCTGGGCAAGTCACTTGACCCCTATTGCCTACCCTTACCACTCTTCCACTTATGAGACAATACACTGAAGTACAAAGGTTAAAAAAAATAATTCAGACTATCCATTGGAAGGCCAAATATTAAAGTTGAATCTTTAATATTTTAGGCACATAATGAGAAGGCAAGATTCATTGGAAAAGTCCCAATTGTTGAAAAAAAATTGAAGGCAAAAGGGGAAAGGTAAGGCAGAAGATGTAATGGATAGTTGGTGTCACAGAAGTAATAAACATGAACCTAGACTTCAGGAGAAAGTGAAGCATTGATGGGACTGATGTGATAGGTTCTTTGGAGTCACAAAAGAATAGAAGACTGAATGATTAAACACCAACACTAATGAAAGACATATTTGCAATATTAATTTGAACTTTTAAGTTCTTGTTCCATGAACTTTGGAGAAAATCCTCTCAAGTTACCATCCATTTTATAGGCATAAATTAATTATATATTAATTATAATTGAGGCTGTCAATTATATATATATATATAGTGAAGAGTTAAAAGTTTTGGTAGGAGTTTGAACAAAGATCAGGAGAGCAGTTTGATAAAACACAAAACAGTTTATTTTGAGGAAAATCCAGATAGGAGATATAAAGGAGGAAAGTGAGAGTGATTTTATAACTATACCTAAAATCCGAATCCTAACTAAAATTTCTAAAAAAAAAAAAAAAAACCTAAATCTATCTGCCTTCAAGGGCATTTTCTTCTGTCAGGGCCAGGCCTGACCTACTTTGCCTACACTGACTAAGAATTTAATCACTCTCTAGCTACTTATCTAAGCTAATCAATAAGCATTAATCATCTACTACATCCTTACAGGTTGTGAAGGCCTTAAATCCCTTTTCTCTATCCCCCAAATTGTCAGTTATTCTCAACTGCCAGTCTCAGAGACAAGAGATAGACTCCTGCTCTCTAGGAAACCCAGAGACAAAAAACCCTGTCAACTAACACTTATACTTAACTCCTCCTTCATCTCCTAGGTAAGGTAACCTTCCATGCCCTTTCACAGAGGCTGTCAATTAATCAACTCTTACTGAGAAATCTCTTTCTTAAAGAGACAGAGGGAGAGATTATGAAAACTCTCCTCACAATATATACATATATATTTGTATATCTACATATTGTTTCTGAGTTTCACTCAAGTTATTTAAAGAAAAACAAAAAAAGTCTCATGATTATTGAAAGTAAAAGATTCAGTAGAGAAAATTTCAGTCAGAGAATAAGTTTAAATGATATAAAAAACCCATAAGATTATCCCTAGCCTCAAAGTTCTCAGTCTAATTGAGGAGATAACATGTGAAAAGAAGGTGAAAAGAGTGGGGAGTAATGAATGGGGGAGGATACCCATCATAGGAACATGATGAAGTCAGGCAGCCTACAGAGGTGTGATGAAATTAGAAATGATATTAAGTGGTATGAGTTTTTCAGTTGATTTAATCATCAAGAATTATGAGTTTCTGGAAGTGATGAAGTCCAGTAAAGCAGCCAAGTAGGAAATCTGAAAATAATCCCCTGGGTACCCTCCTAAAATATGATGATCAAAAGAGAGCTCACAGAAGTATACCTCAGATATATTCAATGCAAGAGTGAACTTAAATATTATCAAAAATAAAACATTTTTTTAGATTAAATTGAGCCTCCAGAGAATCAGATTTATCAAGTATTTACTCTCCCTGCCTTGCAAGAGGTTAGAAATGATCTTTTCTTCTTTAATTACTACAAACTACTTGAAATTTATTAATACTTAACTTGCACTGTTATTTATTCAACATAATAGGAAATAGTGTAGACATATCTGGAGCTAGTCATTAAGACTGATTGTGTGATTCTGGACAAATCAACTCTCTGTATATATCTTAAAGATTATCATTGTTGTCAGTTGTAAAAAACTTTCCTTTATAGACTTCTCTACATCAATGAAATAATCAGTCCAAAATAACTGAAAAAATGTAAAGGAAAAAGAAAAGTATCTTGAGGTAGGATTATTTGAGGCAGTTGATAAAGGGGCAAGTCTTAAATTCATAAGTTCAATACTGATAATGCTTCATAACACATAGTACCCTTCAACATAATTGTTACCTTGTTCATCCCTTCCAGTTACATCAATTTTAGCACCAACTCTATCAGAGATCATGGCTACTAACCCTGCTTCACTGGTTCAGTATATTCTGCTCTAGTCTTTCACATTCACTCTATGTGTGTCTCATTTTCAGTGTGTTTCTTGTAAACAACAAAATATCAGCATCTTTTTTTTATCATTCTTTCTGCTATCCATGGATGACTGTTTCCCATTTACATTCGATGTTATACTTATTAGCTCTTTATTTCCATCTACTTTATTTCTCTTCACTATTTGTCTCTCTCTATCTTTCTTTCTGCCATATCTCTCCTCAGGTGTCCATTTTCCTTTGACCAATACCTCCCCAATTCACAACCCTTCATATAAATTCTCCCTTATCCTGTCCCTTTGCCTTCCTAGGTCCAAATTGCACCACCTTTCTAAATGTCCTTCCCTTGTCCCTTCCCCCCTGCCTTTGAATTCTTATTCTATCTTTCCCAAAAATCCCTTAATCCCCACAACTGTGCCCTCCTAATTCTTGAAATGAGTTCAGTTCTCCTCTCTCCTAAGATTCTCTCCCTATCCACTCATTTTTAGCCCCCCTACTTCTTATTATGTATTCTCTTCCCCATCCCTCTCTTATCCTATTTCCCTTCTTTTCTCTTTGTCTATGCATTAAGAAAAAATACCCTATACTTGTATATGTTGTTCTCACTTTATTCCAGGTATGATTATAGTAGGATTCGAGTACTATCAGCACTCCATTGCATTCTTCCCTTCTCTGTGGGAGTTCCACCACTCTTCCTTCCTCCATGTAAAGTAACCATTGCACTCTACCTCCTTCTGGTCTATTCCCT
This sequence comes from Gracilinanus agilis, assembly GCF_016433145.1. Lineage (NCBI taxonomy): Eukaryota > Metazoa > Chordata > Mammalia > Didelphimorphia > Didelphidae > Gracilinanus > Gracilinanus agilis. The sequence goes on along the minus strand of NC_058131.1, from coordinate 221,498,791 downwards.
TACAATTTCAGCTCATTCCATTCCCTTTTACCTTGACCTTATGTCTTCCATCCACACATGCCTCTTGAAAACATCCAAACAATGAAGCCAGTCCTAGGGGCTATAGATGACATTTTAAATACCAAAATTAAAAAAAAATGACCTTTTTGTCACTTAAAATTAGTCTTTCATCATTACATACATAGGTTTCTGAAAGATTAAATTTTCTTCTGAGTTCCAGGTTTTTCTCCAGGAATACTTGAAATTCCTTTAGTTCATTGAAATCCCATTTCTTACCTTTAATAATTATGGTGATCTTTTCTGGATATCTTTTTCTTAGAGTAAGTCTAATTCTTTTGCCCTATATAATGGTATATTCCATGTCATGAATTCTTTTACTTTTTAAAAATAATTTAAACATTATTTGATTATTATTTTAATTTTGAATTTCCACATAAGATTTCTGAAATTATATGACCAAATTGTCTTCCTCCGTTCTTCCCTTCCCACTTCCAGGGATGGCAAGCAATTTAATGTGGGTTATACATGTATTATCACACAAAACATTTCCATATTATTCATTTTTGGAAGTGAATAATCTTGTAATACCAAAACCCCCAAACACATACTCAAATAAACAAGTGATAAATTGCATGCTTTCATCTGTATTCCTACTCTAACAGTTCTTTCTCTGGATAGACAGCATTCTTTTTCTTGAGTCCCTCAGAATTGTTCTAGATCATTGTATAGCTGTTAGTAGCAAAATCTCACACTTGATTATTCCATAAAATTGCTGCTACTGTATGACTCTGTATCAGTTCACATAGGTATTATCAGCTCTTTCTGAAAATATCCTGTTCATTCCGTATAGCACAATAGTTTTCAATCACCATCATATACTACAATTTGATCAGCCATTCCCCTATTGAGGGATATCCCTTTAGTTTCCAATGCTTTGCCACCATAAAAGGACAGCTATAAATATTTTTGTACAGGGGCAGCTGGGTAACTCAGTGGATTGAGAGTCAGGCCTACAGATGGGAGGTCCTAGGTTCAAATCTGGCCTCAGACACTTCCCAGCTGTGTGACCCTGGGCAAGTCACTTGACCCCCCCCCCATTGCCAATACACAGAAGTTAGGGGTTTAAAAATTATTTTTGTACAAACAGGTTGTTTCCCTTTTTATATCTCTTTTGGATACAAAGCTAGTAGTGGTATTATTGGATCAAAGAGTATGCATTCTTTTATAGCCCTCTCAGCATAATTCCACATTGGCTTCCAGGATGGTTGCATGAGTTCACAACTCCACCAGCAATTCACTAGTGTCCCAATTTTGTCACATATCCTCCAATGTTTATCATTTTCCTTTACTGAAATATTGGTTAATCTGATGGATGTAAAGTGGTAACTCAGAGTTGTTTGAATTTTCATTTCACTAGTGAAGAGTGATTTAGAACATTTTTATATGGATTTTATAGTTTTGATTTCATCTGAAAATTGTCTATTCTTATCCTTTAAATGTTATCAGTTGGAAAATTACTTAAAATGGATTTTCAAAATCAGATAAGAGTAATAGCAAAAACATCATGAAAAGAAATGAGTCATGTAATAAAATTATGAAAAGAGAATTAATAGCTCAGAAAAAGAGGAACAAAAAATCCTTAAGAGAATGACCACTAGGAAAAAATAAAAAGAATTGAGAAAATGAAAAAAAGAATAACAAAACATGACTGATGAAAATCAATCCTTAAAAATTAAAATTGGACAAATAGAAATAAATAATTCCATTAGTCATGGTGAAATTATAAATGAAACAAGAATTTAAAGAAAAAAATGAAAAAATGAAAGTTACCTATTTTATCAGAAAAAAAACTGACGTGGAAAAAGGATCAAATAGTGATAATTTATAATTATTAAATGGCCTAAAATCTGTGATCAAAGAAAGTGCCTTGACATTACATTTCAAAAAAAAATTATAAAACCAAACTGTCCCAGTATCTAGGATCCAAATAGGAAAAAAGAAATTGAAAGAATTGGCCAATTACCTCCTACAATTGATCCTAAAATGATTATTACAATGAATATCATAGCCAAATTATAGAACTCCTAGGTCAGAGAGAAAATATTTCAAGTATCCCAAAAGAAATTATTCAAACACCTTTGAAAAATAGTCCAGATTACACAGATTTTAGAAGCTATCATGTTAACACATTGAATAAAAGGAGAACAACAAGAGAAAAGGAAATATAAGGGATAAAATCTTAAAGATGCAAAGGTGAAGAATTGGCATGAAGAACAGTGAATGCTAATTGGGGTTTTACTTATGGCTCTAATTCAAGAAAAGTATTATTTTAACTACATTTTCTTAAATAAGGGATACAGTAGGAGAAAGAGTGGGTATCTCAAAATGAGGCTGAAACTGAACACCAAAGGAATATCTAATTCATCATTTTGATTAAGGATAGTCCATATCTATGGATATTTTAGTCTCATGAGAATATAACAAAAGGACATTTATTTAATATTGTAAAAGTATGGATTTAAACAAAGCATGTAGAATAGTTGTCCTTAGTAGTAGATAAAGAAAAGGTGTCTACAAACCATCAAAAATATCACTGAATTACTTCTGTTTGGGATGGATTTGAAGCAAATATAAATGGAGACACAGAGACAGAGACAGACAGAGGACAGAGATAAAGATAGAAACAAAGACAGAAAAAGATGAATACAATAAAAAATGGATAGATAAGCCATACTACTGCTGGATTTATACCCCAAAGAGTTAATAAAGAAAAAGACTTGTGGAAAAATATTTATAGCCATGCTCTTTGTGGTGGCAAAACATTGGAAAATGAGGGGATGTCCTTCAATTGGGGAATGGCTAAACAAATTGTGATATCTGTTGGTGATGGAATACTATTGTGCTAAAAGGAATAATGAACTGAAGGAATTCCATGTGAACTGGAATGACCTTCAGGAATTGATGGAGAGTGAAAGGAGTAGAACCAGGTATGGAAAATATAGGTAATGGAGGGCACCAGGGATGTTATAATAAATCTAAATGATTGTGGGTACACATACTGGAGTTTAAGAGAGACAGGACCAGGACAGGGAGACCAGAACAGCTAAGCTGCTCCTAACTGACAAAGGGACTGTTGACCAACTGCCACCACTGGGCAAGAGACTTTGAACACCAACAGGCAGGTGAAGATTTTAACAAGTTTAATTATATTTAACTAAAATAGAGGTGGGAAAGGGATTTCTATACTAAAACCCTAAAAGACAAACCCACAGGGCAAGGGGAGTATTTCCCTACTCTAATCTAGTGATCTAAGCAGGCAGGGCCCAAGGAGCAGTGCAGTCTCTGGGAAGCTGATTCAAGCCTGGTACCAGCAGACTTGAACAGCACAGCTATGGATCAGAGGGGTGGCTTTGAGGGTTCTCACAGTTTTCCAAAGAGATTCACATGATGCCAAAATCCTAGGTGGTCCAAGATACCAAGTAGAGTGAGTGAACTTGAGGTGCTGTCCACCAGGTCTCAAACTCCTCCTCTGCTTGGTTCTGCTCTGTAGGTCTTCTCCTCTTGCTGGAAATCTGCCTCCACTCAGGATCCCAAGGAAATCAGGAAGCAGGATCTGAGATCTCCCAGGGCTGGCAACAGTTTTTGTCAACCCCTAATGGAGTCTCTCTCTCAGGCACACACCTTCTTCCTGCTCCTTCATTCCATCTTAGAATTCTCCAGCTTCAGCTCCTTCCTGCTAGGTACACCTTAATTCTTAATTACTAACTAATCTAATCTTTCTCACAACACAGGAGAACCTTATACACAGAGACAGATACACTATGGCACAACTGAAAGTAATGGAATTCTGTGCTAGCAGCAATGCAATGATCCAAGACATTTCTGAGGGACCTATGAAAAAGAATGCTATCCATATCCAGAGAAAGAAATGTGAGAGCAGAAACACAGAAGAAAAACAACTGCTTGATCATATGGGTCAATGGGAATATGACTGGGGATGGAGACTCTAAATGATCATCCTAATACAAATATCAATAATATGGAAATAAGTCTTGATCAATAACACATGTAAAACCCAGTGGAATTGCATGCTGGCAATTGGAGTTATGCTGGAAGAGGGGAGGGAAAGAACATGAATCATGTAACCATGGAAAATATTCTTAATTTATCAATAAAAAATAAAATAAAATATAAAATAATGGATGAATAGATGAACTTTTCCTAGATATTCATTCTAGTCATTGAATCCTGTGAAACTGATAAGCCTATGAGCATATACTTAATCTGAGGGATAAGCAGAAATCAGTAATCAATCAGATATAATCAACATGGAGATTATAGGTTCATCCCTTTTACTGCTCCATTCACATGATATCAGTATTCATAGTTTTAGATTACTGAGGTATCATAGGTTATTCTAATTTTTCCTATAATAAGAAGTTCTCATGATGAAGATGTATTTCCCACTTTTTCATAATGTTAAAACAATTGCCAATTCAACAGTTAGAATCAGATGCTAACTTTAGGGCACCATTTATTAAAAGATCATTAATATAAAATGAGATACCATCCAGAGTATATGTAGTCAAACCAATGCCATTAAAACAAACTGTTCTTCATGTTGCCAAATTAGTTTTATAAGCATGATAATTCAATTGTTAGAACTGTAGTTGAGTTAAAAGGCAATGGAAAGGTATATTCTTGGTGAAACAAGGCTGCAATGTGACCAATTATGATTTTAAGAAATTAAACAAAATATCTTGGAAGAAAACCTGGATCAGACATGTAAGACTGAAGAGAACCTAAGATAGATAACCTAAGAGCTATACTGGCTCATGAAATATTAAAAGATTCTAAGAAAAGATTCAAATATGTAAAGTAGACTTTTATGGAGAATTCACAGAAAATAGATTATTAAAAATCAGGACAATGAGATGAGATAGATGGATTGAAGTTTGAAATGTATATTAATCAACCTATTTGGATGAGATGATTGCTGTTTTATATACAGAAGCATACAGCAGAGGAAAGGGGCAGGTGGATTTAACATCAGAGGTCACAGGCTCACATTTAGTTTGATGACTTACTACCTACTTGACACTGAATAAGTGGTTGACATTTTATGGACCTCATTTTTCTCATTTGTAAAATTGAGGACTTAGAATTTATGACCAATGAAATTAACTCAGTGGAAATCAAACATCTCAAATCCAATTTAGTTGATGGAACAAAACCAGAAACATAGATAAGCAGGAATAACTTAATGTTATTTTGAAGAGTAAACATAATGTGAAGGAAATATACTAAGAGAAGAAATAGTAGGACAGAAGACAATATCCAGCACAGGGGAAGTCAGAGAATAAAATGAAACAGAATATGTGATTAGTGAACTTTGACCTTCATTAGCTAGGTTATCTCAACTTTGTTTGCATGCTACCATTTAAAGGCAGGCAATGATGATTCTGAGTTCATAGGTGTGGTTAGGAAGCAGTCTGAGCTTTGAAAGTGAATCTTGCAGCTGAACAATTTAGGACCAGAGATCCTTGACTCATTTTACCATTTGACTGAAAGCATTGACGGCAAGAGTCAGTGAATGATTCATTTCATGTAATGAGTAGATGTAGCAGTCACTCTATAGAAGTGAATGAAGGCACTATTGGGTATTAAAATTTTAAACTCATTTGTAAATATTCATGTTATATAGAAAGAGTCAAAGTCAAGTGCCTTAAACCCTAAATTTTACTCATTTCCAAATATTTCTGTTAAATTTATGACCTCCTTGAACAAAACCATAGAATGCTTGAGCTATAAGGGACTTTTTAAAATCTCATCTATTTATTGCATTGTACATGAGAAAACTTAGTTTTTTTATAACTTTTCAATTTTGAAAATTTAAATTAATTAATTAAGAACATTTTTCCATGGTTACAGGGTCCATGTTCTAACAATCCCCTACATCCATCCCCCTCCCATAGCAGACTCACAATTCCACTAGGTTTTACATGTGTCATTAATCAAGACCTATTTCATATTATTGATATTTGCTCTAAGGTGTTAATTTAGAGTCAATATCCCCAATCATATCCCCATCAACCCATGTTATTAGGTAGTTGTTTTTCTTCTGTGTTTCTACTCCCACAGTTCTTCCTCTGAATGTGAATACTGTTCTTTCTAATAAGGCCCTCAGAAATGTCCTGGATCAATTGCTCCTAGTAGAGAAGTCCATTACATTTGACTTTACCACAGTGTATCCATCTTTGTGCATATTGTTCTCCTGGTTCTGCTCCTTTCACTCTGCATCAATTCCTGGATGTCTTTCCGGCATACATGGAATTCCTCCAGTGCATCATTCCTTTTAGCACGATAGTATTCCATTACCAGCAGATACCACAATTTGTTCAGTGATTCCCCAATTGAAGGGCATACACTCGTTTCCCAGTTTTTTGCCACTACAAAAAGTGTGGCTATAAATAATTTTGCACAAGTCTTTTTCCCTATAATCTCTTTGAGGTATAAACCCAGCAGTGGTATGGCTGGATCAAAGGGCAGGCAGTCTTTTAGTGCTCTTTTGGCATAGTTTTATATTGTTATCCCAGATGGTTGGATCAATTCACAACTCCACCAGCAGTACATTAATGTTTTAATTTTGTCACATACCCTCCAACATTTATTACTTTCCTTTGCTGTCATGTAAGCTAATCTTCCATGTGTGAGGTGGTACATCAGAGTTGAGAAAACTGAGTCTTATGGAATTTTTGGATTTGACTAATATAGTTTATTTTATAAAGATATGCCTCAGTATTACTTAAAAAGGACATTAATATTTCCATTACAAATTTAAAAACAATTCTTTCCTTTTATTGATCTCTAAATTTCAAGTTATCCAGCATATATTTCATTGCTATGAAAGGAAATTAACATTACATTACAACCAAAATTTATCTATTTTCTTGAAGACACAAAGTTCTTCTAGTGTGCTAATGAATTTAATTATTTTGATTTAAACTTTTTTTTAATAAATGAGCATAGTGTTCCGTTTGAATCAAAGTCAGTTTTTATTTAGAATTTAGTAACCTTAACCATGTACAATGAATGAGTCACTATATAATTCATTGGCAATAAAAGATTAAAAAAAAAACACCCTAGTCCTTGCCCTTGAGGAGCTTATAATATAATTGATTAGGAGTATGGCAGTACAATTAAGTATGATAAATGGTACAATGAGTAAATTAAAGGGAAATGAAAGATGTAGACAGGTGCTATAAAAACATTTTTGAGGAGGAAAATATCATTTTTAGTTGGACGAATGAGGGGAGACTTCATGGAGAAGATTATAGTTGATCTGGGACTTGGAACAAGAATTAAATGGGTAGAGATGTGGAAGGAATATTTTACAATCATACGGGACAGTCTTCAAGAGTCAACAAGTAGGGGAAAAAAAGGGAAAAAAAAAAGATTGGCTAAGTGCCAGTAGACCAGCTTGATTAAAATATAAAGTGTATAAAGGAGAATAGTGAAGGAAAGTATGCTATGAAAACTATTAATTTGTAGACAAAATCACGAGTTCTTTATCTTAACTGGAAGTCACTCGAGGATTTTTTGAGAGCAAAGAAATAACAAAGTTGTGAATTCACCAGTGCTCCAGGACTTTGAGGATCTGTGACCTCATTAATTTAGATTTTCTGAAAAATTTTTGTCAATAAGGTGTTTCACATTTTCCTCAATTTTTTTCATTCTTTTGATTTTATTTTATATAGTCTTGCTACCTTATGATTTCAATTGCTTCTAATTGTTGGATTCTAATTTTTAAAGACTGAATTTCATCCCTGAATTTTTGGTCACCATTCTCCTTCTCATCTGATTTTCTTCATAGGTCATCTTTCACATGCTTTGCCTCATTTTCAAGCTAGTTAATTCTGGCTTTCAAGACACTATTTTCTTGTTTTAGTTTATGTGCCTCTGTTTCCAGATGACTAATTTTGCTTTTTGAGTTCTTTTCCCAATTACCTTCAACCTCTTTTTATTGTTTTCTGAATTGTATTTTGTGTTCTTCCAAAGCCTGTGTCCAATTTGCTGGAGTTTCTGTCTTTTTGCTTGGTGTTCCTTGGTCCTCCTCTGTTCCATTTGCTTTTTGTTCATTGCCTAGATAGAAGATGTCAATTTTAATTTATTTTTTCTCTTTCTGTTGTTTACACATATTTTTTTCCTTCTTTCCCCCCTGTCATTGGCTGTAATCTTGCTCCTCTGATTATTTGCTAGATCTGTGGGTTTGGACTATGATGTCCTGAAGGAGCTTCTTCTATGTTCTGCTGATTGACTAGGTTATGCTTATGGTATTAATGAGCCCTGAGATCACATTTTCCCCAGGTGGCAGCAGAAGCTGAAGATGTGGGTGCTTATAGCTACTCTCAGCACAATCTATGGAGGAGGGGTATTGGAGCTTCTCTGCCCTCTGAAGACTTCTTATATGCCCTGTTGATAAGATTAAGCCAGGGTAGAATTGATCTGCAGAGCAGGATGTGCTTTGAGGCCAAAATCTTGAGGGTGGGGTGGGGCAAGATGGAGTGTTTTGATTGGGACTAGGTTGCTCTCTCTGTGCTTCTCCTCCAGTTGTCTCCTTGCTGCCTGTGTTCAAAGCCATGAGCCTGGCAGAGCTGTGCCAGCAAGGCATTCCCTCTGTACTAGAGTCCTTGCCTATCCAGAGATTTCAGTTACTGCTAGAGACTCAGCACTGTAGGTGTGGGAGGGGTTTTAAGACCTTCCTTTTTCCTTTCCCTGGAACCCAAGAGTTCAAGCATTCAGGCTTTTTTTGGCATACCTTTTAAGTTGAATCCATCACGAGGATCCCCCAGCTCTGTCCTGTAGTTAGATTTGGCTTTCTGTTCCCTCAAAGCACTTTGTTTTTGATTGGTGTGGAAGGGTTTTCAGAGATCTGGACTTTTTCTGAGTCTAAGATACCATTTTGACCCTAGCCTTGTTTTAACAAGCACAGTATTGATAATTCCTAATAAACATAGCATTTGTAAATTAAATTGTGATATCAAGAACAAAAGTATTTTAAAGGTCTAGACACTAACCTACTGAATATTATTAGTTAGTTTAATATTAATCAATAGTGAAGAAGAAATTATCAAGTGCTTATCATGTAACAGATATTGAGGTTCTGTGGTAAATGCTTATGATATAAAAGAATGGCCAAAACAGTCACCATTATTCAAAGATATAAATGATTTTCAACAAATAAAATAAAATTGGCAAAAAGTGGAAATAATCCAATTTACTACTACTAAAGGATAATTGATAACTATTTTTTTGCAGAGGGTAGAAATTTAGATAAGGCTTGAAGGAAGACAGTGAGATCAAGGAACAAAGATGAGAAAAGCAAACATTCTAAGTGGGGAAGAAGGCCAGTGAAAATGGATTGAAATAACAGATGGAATGTCTTATGAGAAGAATGGCAAGAAGATTTCTGTTCACTGGATCATAGACTATGTGGGAGTAAAGTTTCAGATGACTGAAAAAGTTTGAAGGACCAAATTAAGTAGGTCTTTATTTTTCCAAAATAACATGTAAAAAGTATCTTAATATTTAAAAAAATGATTCTCAAATTCTATCCCTCTCCTCTTTCTCAAATAGTAATTTACATGTATAACAATGTATAAGAAAATGTTTCCTTATTCATCCTTTTATGGAAGGAACCTTGAACAAAAAGTAATTAAGAAGAAAGTATTTGCTATGGTCTGGATTGAGACTCCATAAGTTCTTTCTCTAAAAGGAGATATATTTTTTTCAAGTCCTTTAGAATGTTTTGGATCACTGTATTGCTGAGAATAGCTAAATTATTCATATTTGACCATTATGCAGTATTCCTCTCACTTTGTATGACATTTTCCTGGTTAGGTCTATTTCACTGTTTCAGTTCTTTTAAGTCCTTCAAGGTTTTTTTGAATTCCTCCTAGTCATCATTTATGTCCTTATTTTAAGTTCTCTTTTAAATATCTTTCTCATTTGACCTATTAGAAAAGGAAACAAAGATTGATGAAGCTATATCATTATATGTATTCTAATTGTGAGAATAAGCACTCACATTCCTATCTATCTTCTGAATTTTTATTCAAAATCTGTAATGGGGAAACATTCAGAAGCATGAAATCTAGTATACTGTTCTTTCCCAGAAGGGTAACAGGTGAAAATTTTCTGGAACTTAGAATTGTTTAAAATGTTATAGTTTACAATCTTTCCCCCAGATAAAAGCAATTGTTTTAAAATATATTTAGAAAGAAGAGCATATTTTCCATTGAAAACTTTTATGAATTAAAAGTGAAGAACAAAGCTCTAAATATTATAAGCAAATTAAATTAGAAACACCCAAGATGACTGAAAAAGTAGATGAGAGCTGTTGTCCAGTTACTAACTTATTTAGCTTATTTTTCCCCAAACATTTATTAATATTCATTTTTAACATGGTTACATGATTCATGCTCCTCCTTTCCCCTTCACCCCCTGCACTCCCCCCACCCATGGCTGTTGCACATTTCCACTATTTTTGTCATGTGTCCTTGATCAAGACCAATTTCCAAATTGTTGTTAGTTGCATTGGTGTGGTAGTTTCGAGTCCACACCCTCAATCATGTCCACCCAGACCCATGCGTTCAAGCAGTTGTTTTTCTTATATGTTTCCTCTCCTGCAGTCCTTCCTCTGAATGTGGGTAGCGTCTTTATCATAAATCCCTCAGAATTGTCCTGGGTCACTGTATTGCTGCTGGTACAGAGGTCCATTACATTCAATTTTACCATAGTATATCAGTCTCTGTGTATAGAGTTCTTCTGGCTCTGCTCCTTTCGCTCTGCATCTGTTCCCAGAGGTCTCTCCAGTTCGCCTGGAACTCCTCCAATTAATTATTCCTTTTAGCACAATAGTATTCCATCATCCGCATATACCACAGTTTGTTCAGCCATTCCCCAATTGAAGGACATACCCTCCTTTTCCAATTTGTTGCCACCACAAAAAGCGCAGCTATAAATATTTTCGTACAAGTCTGTTTATCTATGATCTCTTTGGGGTACAAACCCAGCAATGGTATGGCTGGATCAAAGGGCAGGCATTCTTTTATAGCCCTTTGAGCATGATTCCAAATTGCCAGCCAGAATGGTTGCAGGCCCAGCTCTCTTGCCTTTCTGAATATCGTATTCCAAGCCTTGTGGTCTTTTAGCGTGGAGGCTGCCAGATCCTGTGTGATCCTGATTGGTGCTCCTTGATATTTGAATTGCTTCTTTCTGGCTTCTTGTAAGATTTTTTCTTTTGCTTGGAAACTCTTGAACTTGGCAATTATATTTCTAGGTGTTTTCTTTTCTTGATCAAATGTTGCAGGTGTTCTATGAATCCTTTCAATGTCTATATTGCCCTCTTGTTGTAGGACTTCAGGGCAATTTTGCTGAATTATTTCTGTTAGTATGCAGTCCAGGTTTCTATTAATTTCTGGTTTTTCTGAAAGACCAATTATTCTCTAATTGTCTCTTCTAGACCGGTTTTCTTGGTCTGTCACTCTCTCATTGAGATATTTCATGTTTCCTTCTATTTTTTCAGTCTTTTGACTTTGTTTTATTTGTTCTTGTTGTCTTGAGAGATCATTAGCTTCCAATTGCTCAATTCTAGCCTTTAGGGATTGATTTTCGGCTATAATCTTTCGGTTTTCGGCTATAATCTTCTGGTTTTCTGCCATAATCTTCTGGTATTCCTTTTCAATCTGGTCATTTCTGTTGTTCCATTTACTGATCAGTTCATTTGGTTTCTGAGCCTCACTTTCCAATTGCAAGATTCTACCTTTTAAACTGTTATTTTCTTGCCAGATCTCTTCCATTTTCCTCAAAATCTCAGTTTTGAACTCTTCCATAGTTTGTGAGGAGTTTTCCTTATTTGAGGAAGGTCCGGATGCTTGTTTGTTCTCCTCCTCTGTTTGCTCAGTTGTCTGGATTTTCTCTGTGTAAAAGTTGTCCAGTGTTAAAGACTTCTTTTTCTTGTTGTTAATCTTTCTCTTCTGAGCTTCCTGAGACTGGGTAGCCAGAGTTAGCCCAGCAGCTTCTCAGGTTTATCCTTGTGCTCAGGGTCTGTCCGCGGTCTATTGGCTCCTGAGGTCTGTCTGGTTTTTTCCAAGGTCAAGCTGCCTGGTGGACCCCCTTGCTTGATCCTCTGCTGGAGGTTTCTTTACAAGTCTCAGGGCGCTGCTTCCACAGTCGTATGCCCGTCTACACTGGTTCCCCACTCAAGGTTTCAGAGCTTTAGCTTGTGGCTGTGTCTGCCTCCACCCATGCCTCCACTCGTGCCTGCACTCTCAGCCTGCGCTCTCAGCCCACACTCTGTGCCCTGTGTCAGCTCCCGGCGTCCTTCTCCCACGCTCAAATTCCGCGTGCGCTCGCTAGCTTCCAGGGGTCCCAAATCCCGCTGCTCTCAGGAACAGGTCCTGGAGCTGCCAATGACTCAATGGGTGCCCCAAACTTGCTCCACCTCTTCCTAGCTGGCCTTGGCGCTATAGGTGTTGTGTGTGGAGGGGTTGGGGGTGGGGTGGTTGCTCAGCCCGAGATTTAGTGAGAGCTATTTCACCCCTTTATAGCATGGAAATGCCTCAATTCCACGTACCTTCCACACTGTGCCCTGTTGTGGGGTTCTTCCGTTCGTCTGGACTTGTTTTTATGTCCCCTTGAGGAGTTTTGTGTGTTTCGGTCAGGAGAGGTTAAGGGCTGCTTCTTACTCTGCCGCCATCTTAACCCGGAGTATTTAGCTTATTTTTCAGGACATTATGTGAGAGACATTTTGTTAGTTTATGACAAAATTTCACCAACTTCATGAGATCAAAACTTTCTTTCAAATCTTGATTTCCAGCATTGTTTTCATTTTTAAGCACAGTGAAAATACAATAGGAAAAGTCCTTAGTATGATATTCCAACTAAAACCAAAAATACCCACAATAATTCCCAATGCATAGGGACATTGAATAGCCCTTTGGGCTAAACTTAAGGGAGACAATTTGATTACTGTAATTTCTTCCTGTACTGTACTCATCATCATTTATTGATTTATTCATTCACTCATTTAGCTAAAAACAGAAAAGGAGTATTACATTGTAATGGGGAGATTAAACATTAGCACCCAGGCTGCCAGGTTGACTCTAAAGACCTAAGAGTTCTATAATGGAATGAAGCTGGGATTTTGAAAAGGTGTATGAGTTTGACCAAGCTGGAGGAAAGGTGTTGTGGCTGTGTGGTCCAGTTTCTGCCAAATACCCAAGGAGCTGTCAGTATGGGATACCACTGAGAAGAATATTCTTCAAGGAAACATCATGGCCTAGGTTGAAGAAAGGACTGGATTATCTGTTGGTTGACAACAGATTTATCTACTTTACTCCCTAGAGCAGGGTTTGGATGAACTGGCCACTTTTGAACTTGTCCTGTAACATCTTTGACTAGCTTGGAGCATCTCTGAATGTGTACTGTGAGAACCCCTCTTCAGCCCCTCCTCATTTAGTTAGAGCTCAACTTAGTTAGTTAAACTATTAGACTATTCTTTAGAATAGAAATACCCTTCTCCCTACTTCCCTCAATTATTACAAATGAACCCAGTTTGTTAGTACTTCTTATCTCTTCTTAGTTTAAAGAACCCACTTCATTGGTTTTCCCTGGTTGGCAGGTTGGCAGTTACTGACCAACTGCCATTCTCAAACCTCACATCCCTATTTGGCTTACCTGTGTTCCTCTGTCTGTTTTTCCCTTGTGAGGTGTGAGTGTGTCCCAGTTAATTATTATTCCCCATTCCCAATATTATCTTTTTCAACATGGAGAGAAGTGGAAGAGTAAGGAGAGAAATACATGTGTTAAAAATAAAGCAAGGGCAATGAATAGAGGATGAGTAGAAAGATATGACAAGGTTCTATAAAAACAGTGTCATAACTTCTTGAAAGAAAAGAATTAGGGGGCAACTGGGTGGCTCAGTGGATTGAGAACCAGGTCCAGAGATGGGAGGTCCAGAATTCAAATCTGGCCTCAGAAACTTCCTAGCTATGTGACCTTGGGCAAGTCACTTAATCTCCATTGCCTAACCCTTACTACTCTTTTGCCTTAGAAGCATTACACAGCATTGATTCTAAGATGGAAGGTAAGGGTTTAAAAAAATAGAAAATCATTAAGTTTAAGAAATAGGTAAGCAAAGGAATATATCATATTTATTTAAACTAGGAGAAGGAAAAGTAATATACCAAGATATCTGCTTGACAGTATATGGCACAGTAGCAACAGATATTAGAAAAGATGACTTCTAAAGTCACTCCCACTTCTTGATCCTACTCTCAACATATTCTACCAATTTCTGGCTTTGTATGTATTACACTCTACATCACAAATGTGTGATTCATGATTTTCTCACATTATATTTATTTATTTAATAATAAATATTTAATAATTGATAAATATATGTACATATATTTATATTTATTATCTCAAGTAATATATTCACTGATAGTAATACAGAGTAAATTGAAAGGGATCTGCTATAATTCTTGGCAACTAAAACTAGTGCTTTTCAAATGACCTCAGAATTTCTGAGGCAGATTCAGTTTCCAGTGAATGGAGGACTATTAAGTTCAGCAAGTCTCAGAAGCTTCTTATGGATTCATTCTTCAGTGTGGTCCTTTCTGTAAAAAACTAGAGAAGGAATCTTCTGGGATGAATAAGTTGACATCTACATTTCTTTGGGGTCCTCTGAATCTCAGTAATTTTGGTTTGCATAAGTTTCAAAGTGTAGTAATGCCTACCAACTTGATAGGCAAGTCTGATAGGTACCAGAGACACTGTATCTACACTGAGTTTTCTTCCAATGTCAGAGCAGAGACAATCTCCGAAGTTGCTGCCAGGCCTGCCTGGTCAGACAATAGGAATTAGGGACAGAAATGTTATGGGTGGCCCCAGCTCTGAGAAACTAAGAAGGCACAAAGGCCCTTACACTTCCTTAGGTACCCAGAAGGCTTCTGATATCTTTCATTGAAAGTGTTTTCCTTAAACGACTATGATAATCATGAAATTTTTCTTCAAATATTGGTTTTGATTACTTTATTCTGTATAGAGTAATACACATCTCTTTAAGTTTCTCTGAATTCTTTATATCCATGATTTCTCCTGGAACAATAACAATCCATTATTGTTCACAATGTATACAGCTGTTATCCAATTAGTGGGCATCAACTTTCTGTTTTCTCATGATGAAAAAAATGGTGTCTAAATAAGTATTTATATATATGTGCTCAATGTTTCATTACATTATTATGCCCTAGTTTGTCCAGTCTTTTCCCAATAAATAGTAATTAATTTCATTCCTAGTTTTTTGCTTCCACAAAAATGCTAATATGCATATTATTCATATATGTATTTATTATTTGTATATATATACTGAGCCTTTGTTTTTCTTCCCTCATATTCTAGTTGTAGAATCCTTGGGTAAAAGATCAAGAACCATTTTGCCATTTTTCTTATGCAATTCAAAAGTGGAATCCTTTTCCTAAAGAGACAGAACCATATTAGCATTTTATTTTGACCCACACTATGACTTAGGTGTTTCACTTCATCACATGCATGATAATTTTTAGAAACCAGGATGTAATGAGCAGAAGAGTGGTTACCATTGAAATATAGATAGTAAATGAGATACTGAATTACTTGCCTATCTCTTTTTGTTATATATATTTGCTTTTTACTCATTCTGGTCATTTGAAATTCTTCTTTGAACATCTTTGGGCAAGTTTTCCATGGTTTTCATTCAGTTTGGTGAGCTTTTTTCAAAGTTTTATTCAGAGACTCAGGATTGTTGAAGCTTTGATGATGTGTGTAAACATGAATAAAACAGTTTGAGTCAGTGGGCAAACATTCAAATTGTTTCATGGATTGTTTGAGACATACAATCAGTATGATTGAATGGATTGAATCCATGATGGAAATAACGAAGTATTTCACTTGCAATGCATGGGAGTTAGTGATCAGGAAAACAAAAAGGATATTCTACTTCTCTCTCAAGTCCTCCCATATCATGTTAACTTTTTCTGCAAAAGTACTACTTACCATATTGTGGTTATAATGGGAAACTGTATCTGGGTGTGCTTAAAGAACAAAGGCTACATCAGAGAATGCTGGCTAAAGAGGTTTCTCTCTCTCTCTCTCTCTCTCTCTCTCTCTCTCTCTCTCTCTCTCTCTCTCTCTCTGCCAGTGAGATAGGAAACAAAGAAACAAGTGGATTACAAAAAAGAAAAAAGTTAGTAATTCAGAATCCTGAAAGACTCTATTAGCACCTAGCTACACAAAGAAATTGGAAAACTGTGCTAGTGTCACTCTTAGTAATAGGAGCAATGTTGTTCATTCTTAGAAGAAACCATGAAGTAGGTTTTATTTCACTCAAGAGGGAGAGCAGAAGATATTCACCACTTACTTAGTTCTTACACCTTAGATGTAAATAACAGTAGAAGAGTCTAGGGATTAAAAAACTGAAGAATGTACAAAAAGGTATTATTGACATGAGTAGTTCTTTGTGAGGCAGAAGCAGTTTGGCAAGTTCTTGTTTCTTGATGTGTCTAACTCATGCCCCTGGCTTACTTTCAATTAGACATCAAAATGTTTTCAAAACAATTAGAGGGACTCCTTCTTCTACATCACAATGAGGTGTTTTCTTTATAGATATGAAAGAATATTGGGAATTCTAACTAAATTGAATAAGAATATTTATTAAAAATCTGTTTTATGATAACACATTTTCTTGCACACTGTGGTTATTTGATAAATCTTTTTGATTTAACTTTTTAGGTTGTAGATAGAAAATAAAAAAAAGATATCCTCTTTCTCCAGTAAACTTATGATTGAATAGGGAACATTCAGTTAAGAATAATAGAAGATTAAAAAGGACCAAACTTAACTATAATTTTTGAGGTAAGTGAAATTTGTATTTACATTATAATAACATCTCCCTTTTTTCAGTCATACTCTCACTTCTAGATAAACTAGAATTTGAAGGGAAGAGAGAATGGTGTTTCTGGAGTAAGTGGAATCCCAACATATTTAAGTTGAATTTTATGTGTTACTTAATCTTTATCAATCATTTGTATAATTTTCTTGCATTTGGACCTTACAACTACCTTGTGGTGATCAATTAGACAATTATCCCCAGGGGATGAAAGCAGTTCTCAATGAATGAGGTCAGACAGTCAACAAGTGGCACTCAATTAATATTTCCTGCTCCAAGAGCAGTATACTTTTCCTTATAATATCACATTGGCTTATATGATGAAGAAAGCAGGTAAGACAATATGAATGATGTGCTATGATTATTTCTTTTTTTAAAAATCTACCTTCCATTTAGAATCAATGCTGGGTATTGGTTCCAAGACAGAAGGGTCTTAAGGGCTAAGAAATGGGATTTGGGATTTTCCACAGCTAGGAAGTGTCTGAGGAAAAATTTGAACTCCGGAACTCTAGGCCTGACTCTTTATATACTGATCCACTTAGCTGTGCCCATTACAGGTCTTTCTTTTGGTGTGCTATTTTGAAATATAATACTTGGTTTTAAAGAAATGATTTCTGTTTCTATGATGCTCTATTTTACAGATGATTTGCTTAGGGCCAGCCAAGTCAAGTCAACTATAAGGCAGAAAAGTGAGAGAAAAGAGGAATTCTCTTATATTACTTTAAAATTTTTCATTTCCCCCCAAAAGAGATCATCAGAGCTCCCCCATTAAGACATCTTTTTATCAACTGTAATTGTTTATCATTAAATTAAATTGCCTCATTTTAATTTTCCCTAGCTTCAATTCTCTTATGAGGAAAAAATAATGTAAACTTTCAGACTTGAAATATATGTTACTTTTTGTGCTGCAGAAAAAAAATATTGTTTATAAAAGGATTCCTCTTTACCATGCACCTTAATATGTTTGATGATAACGATTAAAAAAACTTATACATATAATAAATGTAAAGTGTTTTCATTAAAGGAGAACTAAATATTATACCAGACCAGATGGCATTTGTGAATGCAGCCTCTTTGTCTCTAGACACATTAGAATTAAAGAAGGCCTCCAGCAATGATGCTGGAAAGCAAATAGTAGCATTTGAAAGCCTAATTTATATTCCAATATAAAGTTTATAGAGATGGATTAAAATCATAGGTAGTAGAAGTATCCAGGACAGACAGAGCTATTTGGCTGATAAAGACTTTCTTGCATATAATGTGTTTGGAAATCTGTTGCTTTGATCTAGAATAGAGAGATATACAAAGGTATGCAGGCTAGATAAAAAACAGAAAATGTCAGAGGTCAGTTGAAATCAAAGTTATTTCCTATTTTTCGTTGGTGTGCTTAGATTCTGCTAAGTGAAGACTGTATTTCACTGTGGTTTCCATTGCCTAAACAATAATTCCTTGGAATTTTCTTTCTTGGTTTTGACCTTCTCTGTTAGAGGCTACATGTTTCTGGTGGAAATGATTTTGGGGGTTTAAACCTCAGGAGAGTTAAAAATAATGTTTGATCAACAGTTGACATAATGAAAATATTCATAGTAGGGAAGAGCTTGTTGAATTGTAATTCAAAGAAAGAATTATAATAGAGAACTGTAATAAAAGATATTATCAAAGAAATATCTAATCAGAAAAGAATATAGGTTGACCATGTGGCACAAGTATGGCATAACCATTACACAGACTGCATGCTCCATTCCTGAAATGGCAAGAGAAAAAAGAAAGGCCTCTTGTATTTTAAATAAATGTTTTCTGGTAAATTTAAAGGCAGAAATGGCAAAGACAAAATTCATACAGAATCGACAGAGAAAGATGGATAATAAATTGTATTACTGGAAGGGGTACTCCTCCCTATCATTGAAATTATAGATCCTTCTAATTCTCTAGTTGGAATGACAATATGATGTAATAACAGAGAGCCAGTCTTAAAGTCAGGAAGAACTGGTTTCTGATCTCCCTTTGATATATACTATCTGTGGTGCCATGTAGAAACCACTTAATATCTCACGATTTTAGAGAACTCTCTAGAACTAAAATATTCAACATAAGATGAACGGAATTGTTAGACAAAGTTTCCTCATCTGAAAATTTTCCATATGAATGAAATTATAGGTTTGTTTTTTATCCTGTGTTTTTATATCATGACTATATATCCATCTTCTCTGTTCCTCAAAAGTAATCATGAATATATAGATATCTAGATATTCACATTATATATATGTACATATATATATATGTACATATATATATACACGCACACATATATAGCAAAAATAATCAGCACATTTGAAAAGTCAGAGACATTATCTGCAATGAACCATAGACATTATTCCTTATCTCCATAAAGAAGGCAGGGAATATACTTCTTATCCCTCTTTTGGAGGACCAGCTTTTGTCATTATATTTGATTGTACATTTAGTCCTACTATGTACGTGTGCGTGTATGTCTATAGTCACTGTTTAACTTGTTCTCCTGATTCTAAATCCTTCAGTTCGTACCAATTCATTAGTAGACAGAAAAATAGACATAGAGTGAAGAAAACCCAAGTTTAAATCAAACCTCAGGCACTTACTGGATATGGGACCTTACCATTTCAGTTTCTCAGTTTCTTCATTTAGAAGAGAAAAGTGGTGAACTTGAAAACTTTTATAATTTCTCCCAAGTCTAAATCTATGAGCCACATTTCACTTCATTTTTCATATTCATCATTTCCTAAAGCACAATAATATTTCACTACATTCATGAGTTATAGCTTTCTAGCCATTCCTCAGAGCAACTACGTCGTACAGCAGATAGTGTGCAAAGACTGGAGCCATTCTCTCTTTATTCATCTCATTTTTTTCTTAAACTTTCTTACTTTGTATTGTTTGTCTTTTGCTTAACTATTAGTCTAGGTTACTTTGAATTGTTATTTGTCCCGATAATATCTCATCTGTGCTTTTAAAATATGTAATTTCCCAAACTCTGAAGTGGAGAGTAAAAGTATTATTAGTCTTACATGAGGAAATTGAGGCTCATTTAAAGTGAAGTTACTTGACCATAATCACTCAATTAATTAGCAATTTTCAGAGCAGAGATTTGAATTAAAATTTTAGATTCCAAATCTAGGCTTCTGTCTACTTCACCACATTGCCCCTTTTATGTATTCTCTATACCTTCCTAATTAGATTCCATATGTCTCATGAATAAAATTTTCTTCGATGCATTTTAGAACCCTTACACCTAATATGTTCTAACATGTCTATTAATCATCAGATGATACTTCTGAAATTAAACATATTGATGATAGAATTATAGCACTAAAGATAAAAATAATCTTAGGGGTCACCAAGTACAAAACCTTCAATTTATATATAAGGAAACTGAGGCACAAGGAAGCTATTTGCCCAATATATAAAAGGTGATAAATATGGCATCATGCAGACTCACATCCTCTGACTCTAGAGCCAATGTTCTTTCCAATGTTGTCTTCTACTTTCCAAAAATGATGTTTATGATTGCCAAACCTGGAGTCAGGAGGATTCATCTTCCTAAATTCAACTCTATTTTGTGACTAGACAAGTCAGTTAACCTTATATGCCTCAGCTCCCTTCTCTGTAAAATGAGCTGAAGAAGGAAATAGCAAACCATTCAAGTATCTTTGCTAAGAAAAGCCCAAATGGAGTCAGGAAAGTGAGGACGTAGGACTTCCAAGAAAGTAGCCCATTCTATTTTATAGCAATCAAAATAATAATAAGTTTTTTTCCTAATATTTCTTTCTTTAACTTCTATTCATTGGTCCTATTCCTGTCACCTGTGTTTCCATTCAATATATTTCTTAAGTTGTAACTTTTAAAACATCATCAATTTATCAAATTTTTACTTAGGACCATTGGGTTAAGGTGTGATCAAAGGTGATTCTCATCGACAAGTCCCTGCTAGAGAAGACAATATTTGTTTCACTGGATGATTTAGGGGTAGCTTTGGGGCACTTAAAAGACAGGATTGTGAAAAGATTTTAGTTTTATTTAAGTAATAAAATAATTTGGTAATAGATAATGCTTCTTAACTAAATATGCACTGTTTGAATGTTATTATTTTGTATAATAGACACTTGATAACTCTCAGTTCCCAAGAAGATTAGATTCTGCTTAGATTTCAAGCTCTTATGCTTTTCTGGGTGCTCCTAAACAAATAACATCACCTTCAAAATTACACAGAGGTTTCCTAGAATTGGAAAAGATATCAGAGGTCATAAAACCCAAACATCATTCAAAGAAAGGTAAGCTTTACAATTTTGTTATAAGCATATCAGTGTAAGGGTGCTCATTGTCTTAAGTAGCTCTCTCTCTCTCTCTCTCTCTCTCTCTCTCTCTCTCTATATATATATATATATACATATATATATATATATATATATATATATATATATATATATAATGAGCTACTTAAGACA